>NW_026604817.1:0-112926 GCF_024763615.1 Phlebotomus papatasi
TCCTATTTAAAAAAAAAACAGTTTTTCGCAATTTTCAGTCTTTTGACCCATTTAAAAAATCAACGGTAAGAGATATCAACTTCCGGTCTTCGGTGACCCCTCCTCAAATGACATTATCTCGAACATATTTTTTTTGTTTTCACCCCCTCCCCCTTCATACGGTCCCTATCCCCCAAAAATAGGCAAATAATGAGGTTGTTCTAATTTTAAAAAAATTGGCACTGACGATTTCCTTCATTTTTGGATATGTTATGGAGGTAGTCCACCTGAACATTTCGTCCTTAGACACCTATCACCGGAAAAATCGCCATCTTGAATTATTCAAGGTCAAAGGTCAACCAGCCTGGAGGGCCTAATTCAACGGATTTGGACAAATTTGGACATTTTTGAAAGATCTTTTAATTCTGAACCCGACTGTATCGGTCACAATCGGTGATGGATCGGGAAAGTAACGGTAAAAGTCCTATTTAAAAAAAAATCAGTTTTTCGCAGTTTTCAGTCTTTTGACACATTTCAAAAATCAACGGTAAGAGATATCAACTTACGGTCTTCGGTGACCCCTCCTCAAATGGCATTACCTCGAAAGTAATTTTTTTGTTTTCACGCCCTCCCCCTTCATACGCTCCCTATCCCCCAAAAATAGGCAAAAAATGAGGTTTTTCTAATTTAAAAAAAAATTGGCACTGACGATTTCCTTCATTTTTGGATATGTTGTGGAGGTAGTCCAGCTGAACATTTCGTCCTTAGACACCTATCACCGGAAAAATCGCCATCTTGAATTATTCAAGGTCAAAAGTCAACTACCCTAGAGGGCCTAATTTTCAACGGATTTGGACAAATTTGGACATTTTTGAAAGATCTTTCAATTCTGAACCCGACTACATCGGTCACAACCGGTGATCTATCGGGAAAGTAACGGTAACAGTCCTATTTAAAAAAAAAAAACAGTTTTTCGCAATTTTCAGTCTTTTGACCCATTTAAAAAGTCAACGGTAAGAGATATCAACTTACGGTCTTCGGTGACGCCTCCTCAAATGACATTACCTCGAACGTAATTTTTTTGTTTTCACCCCCTCCCCCTTCATACGCTCCCTATCCCCCAAAAATAGGCAAAAAATGAGGTTTTTCTAATTTAAAAAAAAAATTGGCCCTGACGATTTTCTTCATTTTTGGATATGTTATGGAGGTAGTCCAGCTGAACATTTCGTCCTTAGACACCTATCACCGGAAATATCGCCATCTTGAATTATTCAAGGTCAAAGGTAAGCCAGCCTGTAGGGCCTAATTTTCAACGGATTTGGACAAATTTGGACATTTTTGAAAGATCTTTTAATTCTGAACCCGACTGCATCGGTCACAACCGGTGATGGATCGGGAAAGTAACGGTAATAGTCCTATTTAAAAAAAAAAAACAGTTTTTCGCAATTTTTAAGTTTTTGACCCATTTAAAAAATCAACGGTAAGAGATATCAACTTACGGTCTTCGGTGACCCCTCCTCAAATGACATTACCTCGAACGTAATTTTTTTGTTTTCACCCCCTCCCCCTTCATACGCTCCCTATTCCCCAACAATAGGCAAAAAATGAGGTTTTTCTAATTTTAAAAAAAAATTGGCACTGACGATTTCCTTCATTTTTGGATATGTTGTGGAGGTAGTCCAGCTGAACATTTCGTCCTTAGACACCTATCACCGGAAAAATCGCCATCTTGAATTATTCAAGGTCAAAAGTCAACTACCCTAGAGGGCCTAATTTTCAACGGATTTGGACAAATTTGGACATTTTTGAAAGATCTTTCAATTCTGAACCCGACTACATCGGTCACAACCGGTGATCTATCGGGAAAGTAACGGTAACAGTCCTATTTAAAAAAAAAAAACAGTTTTTCGCAATTTTCAGTCTTTTGACCCATTTAAAAAGTCAACGGTAAGAGATATCAACTTACGGTCTTCGGTGACGCCTCCTCAAATGACATTACCTCGAACGTAATTTTTTTGTTTTCACCCCCTCCCCCTTCATACGCTCCCTATCCCCCAAAAATAGGCAAAAAATGAGGTTTTTCTAATTTAAAAAAAAAATTGGCCCTGACGATTTTCTTCATTTTTGGATATGTTATGGAGGTAGTCCACCTGAACATTTCGTCCTTAGACACCTATCACCGGAAAAATCGCCATCTTGAATTATTCAAGGTCAAAGGTCAACCAGCCTGGAGGGCCTAATTCAACGGATTTGGACAAATTTGGACATTTTTGAAAGATCTTTTAATTCTGAACCCGACTGCATCGGTCACAATCGGTGATGGATCGGGAAAGTAACGGTAAAAGTCCTATTTAAAAAAAAATCAGTTTTTCGCAGTTTTCAGTCTTTTGACACATTTCAATAATCAACGGTAAGAGATATCAACTTACGGTCTTCGGTGACCCCTCCTCAAATGGCATTACCTCGAAAGTAATTTTTTTGTTTTCACGCCCTCCCCCTTCATACGCTCCCTATCCCCCAAAAATAGGCAAAAAATGAGGTTTTTCTAATTTAAAAAAAAATTGGCACTGACGATTTCCTTCATTTTTGGATATGTTGTGGAGGTAGTCCAGCTGAACATTTCGTCCTTAGACACCTATCACCGGAAAAATCGCCATCTTGAATTATTCAAGGTCAAAAGTCAACTACCCTAGAGGGCCTAATTTTCAACGGATTTGGACAAATTTGGACATTTTTGAAAGATCTTTCAATTCTGAACCCGACTACATCGGTCACAACCGGTGATCTATCGGGAAAGTAACGGTAACAGTCCTATTTAAAAAAAAAAACAGTTTTTCGCAATTTTCAGTCTTTTGACCCATTTAAAAAGTCAACGGTAAGAGATATCAACTTACGGTCTTCGGTGACGCCTCCTCAAATGACATTACCTCGAACGTAATTTTTTTGTTTTCACCCCCTCCCCCTTCATACGCTCCCTATCCCCCAAAAATAGGCAAAAAATGAGGTTTTTCTAATTTAAAAAAAAAATTGGCCCTGACGATTTTCTTCATTTTTGGATATGTTATGGAGGTAGTCCAGCTGAACATTTCGTCCTTAGACACCTATCACCGGAAATATCGCCATCTTGAATTATTCAAGGTCAAAGGTAAGCCAGCCTGTAGGGCCTAATTTTCAACGGATTTGGACAAATTTGGACATTTTTGAAAGATCTTTTAATTCTGAACCCGACTGCATCGGTCACAACCGGTGATGGATCGGGAAAGTAACGGTAATAGTCCTATTTAAAAAAAAAAAACAGTTTTTCGCAATTTTTAAGTTTTTGACCCATTTAAAAAATCAACGGTAAGAGATATCAACTTACGGTCTTCGGTGACCCCTCCTCAAATGACATTACCTCGAACGTAATTTTTTTGTTTTCACCCCCTCCCCCTTCATACGCTCCCTATTCCCCAACAATAGGCAAAAAATGAGGTTTTTCTAATTTTAAAAAAAAATTGGCACTGACGATTTCCTTCATTTTTGGATATGTTGTGGAGGTAGTCCAGCTGAACATTTCGTCCTTAGACACCTATCACCGGAAAAATCGCCATCTTGAATTATTCAAGGTCAAAAGTCAACTACCCTAGAGGGCCTAATTTTCAACGGATTTGGACAAATTTGGACATTTTTGAAAGATCTTTCAATTCTGAACCCGACTACATCGGTCACAACCGGTGATCTATCGGGAAAGTAACGGTAACAGTCCTATTTAAAAAAAAAACAGTTTTTCGCAATTTTCAGTCTTTCGACCCATTTAAAAAATCAACGGTAAGAGATATCAACTTACGGTCTTCGGTGACGCCTCCTCAAATGACATTACCTCGAACGTAATTTTTTTGTTTTCACCCCCTCCCCCTTCATACGCTCCCTATCCCCCAAAAATAGGCAAAAAATGAGGTTTTTCTAATTTTAAAAAAAATCGGCACTGACGATTTCCTTCGTTTTTGGATATGTTATGGAGGTAGTCCAGCTGAACATTTCGTCCTTAGACACCTATCACCGGAAAAATCGCCATCTTGAATTATTCAAGGTCAAAGGTCAACTACCCTAGAGGGCCTAATTTTCAACGGATTTGGACAAATTTGGACATTTTTGAAAGATCTTTTAATTCTGAACCCGACTGCATCGGTCACAATCGGTGATGGATCGGGAAAGTAACGGTAATAGTCCAATTTAAAAAAAAAACTGTTTTTCGCAATTTTCAGTCTTTTGACCCATTTAAAAAATCAACGTTAAGAGATATCAACTTCCGGTCTTCGGTGACCCCTCCTCAAATGACATTATCTTGAACGTAATTTTTTTGTTTTCACGCCCTCCCCCTTCATACGCTCCCTATCCCCCAAAAATAGGCAAAAAATGAGGTTTTTCTAATTTTAAAAAAAATTGGCACTGACGATTTCCTTCATTTTTGGATATGTTATGGAGGTAGTCCAGCTGAACATTTCGTCCTTAGACACCTATCACCGGAAAAATCGCCATCTTGAATTATTCAAGGTCAAAGGTCAACTACCCTAGAGGGCCTAATTTTCAACGGATTTGGACAAATTTGGACATTTTTGAAAGATCTTTTAATTCTGAACCCGACTGCATCGGTCACAATCGGTGATGGATCGGGAAAGTAACGGTAATAGTCCAATTTAAAAAAAAAAACTGTTTTTCGCAATTTTCAGTCTTTTGACCCATTTAAAAAATCAACGTTAAGAGATATCAACTTCCGGTCTTCGGTGACCCCTCCTCAAATGACATTATCTTGAACGTAATTTTTTTGTTTTCACGCCCTCCCCCTTCATACGCTCCCTATCCCCCAAAAATAGGCAAAAAAATGAGGTTTTTCTAATTTTAAAAAAAATTGGCACTGACGATTTCCTTCATTTTTGGATATGTTATGGAGGTAGTCCAGCTGAACATTTCGTCCTTAGACACCTATCACCGGAAAAATCGCCATCTTGAATTATTCAAGGTCAAAAGTCAACTACCCTAGAGGGCCTAATTTTCAACGGATTTGGACAAATTTGGACATTTTTGAAAGATCTTTTAATTCTGAACCCGACTGCATCGGTCACAATCGGTGATGGATCGGGAAAGTAACGGTAATAGTCCTATTTTAAAAAATACTGTTTTTCGCAATTTTCAGTCTTTTGACCCATATAAAATTTAAACGGTAAAAGATATCAACTTCCGGTCTTCGGTGACCCCTCCTTAAATGGCATTATCTTGAAAGTAATCTCTTTGGTTTTACCCCCTCCCCCTTCATGCGCTCCCTATCCCCCAAAAATAGGCAAATAATGAGGTTTTTCTAATTTTTAAAAAAAAATTGGCACTGACGATTTCCTTCATTTTTGGATATGTTATGGAGGTAGTCCAGCTGAACATTTCGTCCTTAGACACCTATCACCGGAAAAATCTCCATCTTGAATTATTCAAGGTCAAAGGTCAACCAGCCTGTAGGGCCTAATTTTCAACGGATTTGGACAAATTTGGACACTTTTGAAAGATCTTTTAATTCTGAACCCGACTGCATCGGTCATAATCGGTGATGGATCGGGAAAGTAACGGTAATAGTCCAATTTAAAAAAAAAAACTGTTTTTCGCAATTTTCAGTCTTTTGACCCATTTAAAAAATCAACGTTAAGAGATATCAACTTCCGGTCTTCGGTGACCCCTCCTCAAATGACATTATCTTGAACGTAATTTTTTTGTTTTCACGCCCTCCCCCTTCATACGCTCCCTATCCCCCAAAAATAGGCAAAAAATGAGGTTTTTCTAATTTTAAAAAAAATTGGCACTGACGATTTCCTTCATTTTTGGATATGTTATGGAGGTAGTCCAGCTGAACATTTCGTCCTTAGACACCTATCACCGGAAAAATCGCCATCTTGAATTATTCAAGGTCAAAGGTCAACTACCCTAGAGGGCCTAATTTTCAACGGATTTGGACAAATTTGGACATTTTTGAAAGATCTTTTAATTCTGAACCCGACTGCATCGGTCACAATCGGTGATGGATCGGGAAAGTAACGGTAATAGTCCTATTTTAAAAAATACTGTTTTTCGCAATTTTCAGTCTTTTGACCCATATAAAATTTAAACGGTAAAAGATATCAACTTCCGGTCTTCGGTGACCCCTCCTTAAATGGCATTATCTTGAAAGTAATCTCTTTGGTTTTACCCCCTCCCCCTTCATGCGCTCCCTATCCCCCAAAAATAGGCAAATAATGAGGTTTTTCTAATTTTTAAAAAAAATTGGCACTGACGATTTCCTTCATTTTTGGATATGTTATGGAGGTAGTCCAGCTGAACATTTCGTCCTTAGACACCTATCACCGGAAAAATCTCCATCTTGAATTATTCAAGGTCAAAGGTCAACCAGCCTGTAGGGCCTAATTTTCAACGGATTTGGACAAATTTGGACACTTTTGAAAGATCTTTTAATTCTGAACCCGACTGCATCGGTCATAATCGGTGATGGATCGGGAAAGTAACGGTAATAGTCCTATTTTAAAAAATACTGTTTTTCGCAATTTTCAGTCTTTTGACCCATTTAAAAAATCAACGGTAAGAGATATCAACTTACGGTCTTCGGTGACCCCTCCTCAAATGGCATTATCTTGAAAGCAATCACTTTGGTTTTACCCCCTCCCCCTTCATGCGTTCCCTATCCCCCAAAAATAGGCAAAAAATGAAGTTTTTCTAATTTAAAAAAAAATTGGGCCTGACGATTTTCTTCATTTTTGGATATGTTATGGAGGTAGTCCAGCTGAACATTTCGTCCTTAGACACCTATCACCGGAAAAATCGCCATCTTGAATTATTCAAGGTCAAAGGTCAACTACCCTAGAGGGTCTAATTTTCAACGGATTTGGACAAATTTGGACATTTTTGAAAGATCTTTTAATTCTGAACCCGACTGCATCGGTCACAATCGGTGATGGATCGAGAAAGTAACGGTAATAGCCCTATTTTAAAAATACTGTTTTTCGCACTTTTTCAGTCTTTTGACCCATATAAAAAATCAACGGTAAGAGATATCAACTTCCGGTCTTCTGTGATCCCACCTCAAATGACATTGTAGCTTAAAAGACGGGAGTTGGTGTTTTTCTTGACTATATTTCTCGACTCCGTGTACAAGACTGCCTTATGTCTCAACTTCTGTGTCGCGAGGTAATCTATTGTTGTGCCGGATCATTTGGGGAAGGTTCCGGCACAGTAAAATTGGGTTTTCCCAGGGATTTCTATTTCTTTTTAAATTGGCGATATACTTCGGGAGCGCAACACTCATACACGTAATAGACTAGATCGCCATTGCCTTTTATCTGCCTCTTTGGAGTATTCTCGAACTCCCGTTCCCTAAATAAAAGGCGAATAAATAAAACGAGAAGTAAGTGGTAATTATTTACCCATACACTGGTAATTTAGGGCATTCTGCAGCGCAGCAATTACGCTTGGCGCTCTCAATTGCTCCCAGTGAATCAAATTCCCCCACCCCTTATCTATTTTCTTACCCTGTCCTGACCAGAGGCGCATCTCTTGTTCCCCTTTCCAGTGTCAGGGCCACCAACGTCACGGGTACGATCCCTATTTCCCAGAAATCCTTACCGGTATCGCGCCCCCGATTCCTTCCGCATTCAAGCCGGCATTGCTGGTTGTCTGACGAGGCTCAGGGAGGTCAGGGAAACCCTTAGGGTGCAAGTCTCTTCACTACCCCGCACTCAGCACTTGCGGGAGGTGAGACGCCGCGTGGAGGTCATCCTGAAGCAAAGTAGCCCCTCTGCGGTTCTCAGTGCAGATTTGGCGACTCTGGTGACTTGTGCCAATCCGGGAGTCCGGAGTGCCACTGCTGAGGCAGTAGACGCCGTGCTATCCACCGTCCCCGCCGCCCCATCGTCTAGGAATCTCGCCTCCGAGGCTTCTCTGGGACGAGGACAAGGTCCTTCCGTCTCGGCGCGTCCTCCAAAAACTCGTCGCGCTGGTCGAATAATCCAGCGCCGGAAACTTCGGGTGTTGTTCCTGCAGGGGCATCTGGAGAAGTCCGGACGTTTTGATTGTGCCCGGTTAATCCCCCTGGCACAGGTGGGCTTGGGATCCCTCGGTTCTCCATCTCAGTCAGGGGTTCCTGGAGCAGTTGCTGAGCAGCATCCCTCATCAGGAGACGTGCTCCACATCGCCCTGGAAGAAGAGGATCGGCAGTGGGCAGAGTTGGAGTCAAGGAATTGACTTACCATTAAAAAATCCCCAGACCCTCCAGGGTCATTGCCATCTGTCGCCTTGTCATTCTCACAAATTGTAAACAAACACTGCACTCAATAAATTGCATGAAACGTCACATCGACATAACCCCCCAAACTGGCTGTGCCCTCTATCAGTGAGTACCAATAAACAAGTTATATTGTCAAGAAAGTTTGGCGTTTGCAATCTTTGGTCATTTCCGCTGTCAGTGGTGTTTTGGTCGTCCAGCAAAAAAACCTCAGATTGACGTTCCGTCGTTTTGGAAATAAATAAATAAAAACCTCAGCTGCCCTGCCAGGTAAAAATCCCATCCACAACACTATTATTGCTTATTAGCCAAATAAATAATTAGGTCGCGGATTGTCCAAGTGTTTCTCAAATATTCATAATTTCAAGCGATTCAATTTTGAGTCGCTACACTCCTCCCATCCCAGGAAAGTGAGCATAGCGAACTAAAAGGACACAGAAGCAGAGACTACATTGAAATTTCATACATTTTTGTTTTTTACAAAATTGATCTTACAACTATTAATGTAGTATAAATTTTAAAATTTTTTATAACTATTAATGTAGTATAAAAGTTTTTTTTTTTCAACAGAAAACTTTTATTTCTTAAGTAATAAATTGTATCTTTATATATTTTTTTCTTTAATACACTGTACATTAAAATTAATTTTCCTTTGTTTTCGTAGGTAGTATAGAGTTGGATAGAGTTTGATTTTATTACATTATTCCATCTTGAATATTTTGGTTATTAGGTGAGATTCTTAACAATCTCACCTACTATAATCCTAACAAAATTTCATGTCGTCCGATCGCGCTCAAACTTGGCCAAAATGTGTTTCGCCACTTCCTGATCACGAATATATGGGGGGCTAAGTTACGTTCCCGGCCGGCCGGCCGGCCGACCGGCCGGCCGCTCTTTGGAGCTTAATAGCTCCTAAACTAAAAAAGATATCGACTTGCGGTTTTCGGCAAAGGTTATATATCGGGTGAAAATTGCAACTTGGTGAATTGACCCCCTACCCCCCACCCCTCCATCCGACATTTTGAAGACCCCCCTTTTTTTGTTTTCTCAATAGCTCCGCCCCTATGGCATTCAGCGGACTCAAATTTTAGTATGTTATAGCTGGGCCTTAGAGCTTTCCATCAATACCAAACTTAAGGTCCCCCGACCCCCCTGACCCGAGCTATAAGGGTCCAAAAAAAATTTCTTAAAATGGCCATAACTCCGGTTCTAATTGTCAGAATTTAAAAAATGAAGGCTTTTTGGAAAGCTCTCGTGAAATGCCACTTCCTCCTCTAACATCGCAAGTTCATAAAACCACCGCTAGGGGCGCTATTATTAAAAAGAAAATTTTTAAATCTTAAAAGTTAAATAACTCAAAAATTCCTTATGCAATCGGGCTGAAATTTTAGTATGTTGTAGCCGTTGATTATACCTATCAAACAAAAAAAACCTTAAGTCGATCCATAACCCCTGACCCGAGCTATAAGGGGTCAAAGTTCGAACATTGACCGGCCTCTATCTCCGGTTCTAATTAACATATCGACATAAATTTTACCTTTTTGGTTTCGTCTCGATGAGCACTTTCAGATGAAAGTTCAAAAAGTCACCACAGGTGGCGCTGTGATAGCGTCAAAATTCATCGAAATTCAAAGACATTTTTCTCAAAAACGGCATTGTGCAAGTTAATCAAATTTTAGTATGTTGTAGTCCAGTCTAGGACGTTTCCAAAATGGTGCGTATGTGCGCTGTGGTTTCAATAGAACCGGAGATATGAGGGGTCAAAGTTCACGAAATTCAAAAAATCATATCTCCGGTTCTATGTGACCGATTTTGATGAATGAGGGCTTAAACGAAAGATCTCACCAAATGCTACAACTTTCTATAATTTTTGAACTTCGTGGGACCAACACCAGGGGCGCCACAGTCGAAAAACAAATTTCAATATCACATAACCTCAATTATCTCGACTGTCGCTAAACCGATTTTGATGATTACTTCAACATAATTGTAGAGCACATTTGTCTCTACATTTCGTCCATACATCATTTTCCGCTCAGACTACGCTATCACTCCGATTTTGCCGTTTAAGTGTGAAAAAATTGATTTTTCCCATAATAACGCTTTGAAATCACTCAGATGCCAATTTGACTGCTTCTACTCCACCAAGACACTTAAAATAGGGTTTTAAATGGAAAGTCCCACAAAATACAACAATTCTTTGATATAGTTGAAGTTCAACAAATGACTACTTGGGGCACTCTGGATGAAAAAACGAGTTAAGAAACAAAAAACCTCGATTATCTTAGCTTCTGAGTAATCGATGAGATCATGTTCTATGGAAAAATTATAGAGAACATTCTGGTCTACATTTCACCCATATAACACTTTTCTGTTACTCCATCCAAATCCTTGATATTTTGGTTTAAATACAAAATTTGTATAATTTCACGAATTTGATTCAAGATAACTGAATGGCGTCTCCCAACTTCAGCTCCAAATCGAATTTGCATGCACTCCGAGTTAGCTCACGTTAAGAATCTCACCTACATAAGCCGGTTAGGATTATCTGTCCCTTTAAATTCAAATGATAACATAATTAACCTTATTCCTTCCTTATTTAGTAAAAGTAAAATTATTTTATTTAGTTTCCTTCTATTTTTCACATTTAAAACTTCAAATTCCCAATTTTTTTTTATATTTATATTTTCTTTTCTCTCCCTTAGTTAGTAAAAAATAATAATATGGCTTAGTTAGTCCAATAAACATAATATATAATTTGATGCATTGATCATTTTACGTTTCATTCAATTTGGGTGGCAGCACCATAATATTTCTCAAAATGTGACATAGCTTATCCTGGCGGGCCTAAGCGGTACAAGTTGGCTATCGTCAAGAGAGTTATTCTCAGCGGATTCCGTTATATATGATCTTCTCATTAAAGTGTTAAGTTCTATTGGTAATTCTGTTGGGCTCGATAGGCTGATTATGTTTGGGTGAGGAGATAAGACTGGTTGGACATTGATATTTGGATTCCTATTTCTTTTACCCCATTTCTTATAAATAAAGTAAATAATTACAAAAATTATTATAGCAGTAGGTATCGAAAAACATGGGATAGCAATCTGTTTATTATTTACAAACTCGTCCAATTTTGACAATAAATTAGTATTTAACTGTTCTTCCTCCCTTCTTAGAACTTCTGTCTGTTTTAGAAGAGTTTCCAAATGATTTGAATTTATTGAGGACGTCAAAGATATCGGAGAAATATCAGCAGAATAATTTTTGAATGAAATTTTTCTAAATTTTGGCGTTTTGTGGAAAACGTAAGGTGTAGCAGAAGACATGATTTTGGGAACTGAATATAATTGAATTCCTTGATCATTCAAGTAACATCCAGTTTGTAACTCTAAAGTTCCCTTATTTTCGATTATTCGGTATGCAGGATTACGATCCGTCCGGCATATGACTTGTATTTTGGTAGGTGTAGGAATGATATAAAGAAAAGTGTTCTTCTTCAGATGGATCCAAACATTTTTAACAAAGTTGTACGAAACAATGATACAAGAATCAGGTTTGTTTAGGATAATAGAGATTTCGCACGAGGGGACGATGGACGAAAATAAGATATGGGCACTACAAATATACATGTTCTTGATAAAGTTGCATTTTCCAAACTGGGAGTCGGATAAAAGAGTATACTGCTCATGGCGAGAGTCCACTGCAATATATTGATGCTGAATCTTAGCTATTTGTGTTCGGTTATCCTCTCGGAAAGGCAAAGTCAAAATTTTGTAGAGATTAAAATTATTATTTTCACATAAAGGTATGTTAATCAGGGCTGTGATCTGCGTATCATTAGATAAAATGAACATTTTAGCGATATGATAAAATTCTGTAATCGGCAAATCGGGTAGTCTAAAATGTTCTGGAAGTCTAGTAGTTATTTCCTTAATCTCGGACTCTAGATCTGATGGTGATAACAACAAGGGGTGGCATTTTCCATCTGTTGAAGCCGATATTATTTGCATTAAATTGTTTAATTCATGTTACAAATTCTCAGATTCTAACTGAAATTGCATCTCGGCATCACTAAACAACTCGAAAAATGTTAATTGTTTGTCCAAATTATTAACAGATTTTGATAAAACATATAATTTTGCTACAACCTTATTCAGGTCATTTCGAGTATTATTGAGCTCAGTCAGTGTCGAAGAGATGAGACTAGTTTGAGTGTTCATCAAACCTTTTAATTTTACATTCTCTTGGTGAACAACATCCAACTTAAATTTCATTTCTTCCACATCTTCTTCCGTAGCAGTTCCAAAAAGAAATTTTGATGTTATCCCTACGAGATTAATAAGGCCGCGCCTATATCTATTTCTGGGAGTAATTAGATGCAATATTGTGCTATAAGTTTCTTTAATTTGCTCCACTCTTGTCCTCATACGCATCCCGAAATTAATACAGCTTTTCGTATCATTATGTAGAGTATTGCACGCTTCTATAACCCTTTTAATGTTTGTTTCTAGTTCTATTACATTATCTTTAAGATCTGGGAACCGAAGCGATGCTACAACTGTCCAATGGCCTTCTGAGATGCACGTCTCACCAAGATTCTGAACATAGAAATTTCCTTCGTCTTCTAACGGGGTAATCCTGATCTTGTCCTTTTCGGCATTTCCTTGGACTCCCATTATGAACATGAAGCACAAAATAAAGCCTGAAATTGTCGTAATGTCCTTTAGTACCGGTTAAATGCTCGCGATCGAAATGTATTATTATTCAATAAATTTAGTCAGAAGATTGTTATGAAACACTTTTTCTCTGTTACCAATGCGTATCGTAGTATTTAATGGGGAGTTTATTCGCGTTACGACATACGGTCCTTTTCGTCTTGGTAATAACTTTGAGCATTCATTACTTTTTGGCAAAGATTTATTGATAATTAGTACTTTATCACCAATTTTAAAGGTTTCTGGATTTAGCTTGGTATCATAATAGTCCTTATTCTTTTTCTTGTTATTTATAATATTTTCAAAAGCTATTCTTTGTGTTACTGCCAGTTTTCTTCTTAAATTAGTAATATAATCGTCTGGGGTATATACCGGAATGTTGTCATGAGAGATCAAGGATGTTATATCAAATTTTTCGCCGAAAACTAACTTATGAGGTGTATAGTTATGAGCTTCGTGGACAGCAGAATTATACGCTGCGACGGCTTTTGCTATCCGCGTGTCCCAGTCCGTGCTATTATTTTTCGTATATATTCTGAGGTATTCCCCTAAGCCTCGGTGGGACCTTTCTACTCCACCACTCGTTTGAGGGTGCCAGCTACTCGCTTTTATTTTCGATATCTGAAGCAACTTACACATTTTTGTGAATACGTCAGAAATAAAGCATCCGCCCTGATCGCTGCAGATTTGGATCGGGACTCCAAATATGCAAATAAATCTGTCCACAAACGTTTCTGCGCCAGTTTCCTTACTCTGGTCTTTTATGGGTATTGCGACCAAGAATTTAGTCAAGTCGTCGTATACAGTTAGTATGTACTTATTACCTTGACTTGTCTCAGTCAAAGGTCCAACTATATCAACACTGACCTTATAAAAGGGGTAAGGACTTGTCGATGTTAAGGCCATTGCCATTTTAGTGTCTCGTCTTATTTTGTTTCTCTGGCAGGCCTCACATTTCTGGACAAATTTGGTGACAATCCTCCTCATGTTTTTGAAAAAATAACTTTGCTTCACTCTTAAGAAAGTACCTTTACTACCGCGGTGACCCGCAAGAGGGTTCTCATGGAATCGTTTTACAATATTCTGAATCTTGACAGGATCTTGAAGATATTCAATCTTTTGAAAGTAAATGTTTAATGCAATTGCAGTTTTTTGAAAAATATAATTTAAAATGCGTTTGAGAATCCTGTAGTCTATATATGTTTTATCTAAATTGGTTTTGTCGAAATTTAAAATGTCAATTTGGTTCCCTTCAACGTAATCTTTTAGCTTAAGAAAAGCTTTAAAGATAACTTCATAAGTGAAACGTGATTTTGAGGGCATTCTCATTAAGATCATTTGACTCACTTGCGTTTGTTGTGCAATAATTTTGAAATTTTGATCTGAATCTTTAATTTCAAGAAAAATGTCTTTTTCAATATTGGGGAATTCCGTCACGTCACTATCTTCTGGGATAAAATAGAATGAATTTCCTGGATGATTGGGCTTCAAATTTTCTAGTTTAATTTCATTGACCATGTTAGCTATGTCCGAATCCCGAATTTTAGAAAATTCTGGATATGATATCGATTTATCTGTCTCATCTTTCGTTTTGTCAGCCATCCTCATCTGAGATTCCGTCACTACATTAACTTCTTCTCGAATAATGCGAGAAAGCGCATCCGCGTTGGTATTTAACGATCCCGGTTTGTAAATAATCTTGAACTGGTATTCCTGAAGCCTTAAGCGCCACCTTAAAATTCTAGAACAAGGATCTTTTATACTGTAAACCCATTGTAAGGGTTTGTTATCTGTTTCAACAATAAAAGGACGCCCTAATAAATAAACACGGAAATGTTTGCAAAAATAATATATTGCATACGCTTCCCGTTCAATAGTGGAGTAGTTTTGCTGGGCAGGATTCAGACTTTTACTACCATATGCTATAGGGTGTCCATCCTGGGATAGGACAGCGCCAATTGCCACATTGCTTGCATCCGTCGTTAATGTGAAGGGTTTTGAGAAATTAGGAAACTTTAAAATAGGATGTGAGCTTAATTTCTGTTTTAATGTGTCGAAACTTGTCTGGCACTCAGCTGACCATATGAATGGTACTGTCTTTTTTGTCAGATTAACTAAGGGGTTTGTAATATCTGAATAATTCTGAATGAAGCGTCTGTAAAAATTTGCAAGACCTAAGAACGATCTAATTTCCTTCAAATTCCTAGGGATGGGAAACGATAATATACTTTCAACTTTTGCTGGATCCGAATTTAGTCCCTTATCTGAAATACGAAATCCCAAATATCCGAGTTCTGTTTTCGCGAATTCGCACTTATCAGGCTGCAACTGAATTTGGTGCTCTGCGAGCCGTTTCAGGACTTTATGTACTTTAAGGAAGTGGTTATCAAGGGTGTCTGAGTAAATGACGATGTCATCCAAATATGACATGCACGTATCATCTAACAGATCACCCAAGATGTTCCGTAACATCCTCGAGAAGGCAGCCGGAGCACTGCAAAGTCCCTGTGGTAATCTCTTAAATTCATAATGCCCACCTAAAATTGAGAATGCAGTTTTTGGTCGATCGGCTGTAGCAATTTGCATTTGGAAGTATCCGGAAGTCAGATACAGAGTAGAAAACCAACGACTATTTCCAAGTTTATCGAAAATATCATCAATATTCCCTATGGGAAACTGATCTTTTACAATAATGTCATTTAACTTCCGGAAATCAATAACCAAACGGTAGCGTGGATTACCCTCTGAATCCGGCTTTTTAGTAACAATTAGAGCCGGGCTACAGAAAGGACTGTATGAAGGAGTGATTATATCACTATTGAGCAGTTCCTGAATCTGTCGCTTTACTTCAGATCTTAAATGAAAAGGCAATCTGAAAGGTTTCTCATGAATTATACCAGCCCCTGGGAAAGTTCTAATTTCGCATTCCTCTGCCAAAGCGCTGGACAAAACATCCCCTTTCAAATAAAAACACGATCGAAATTCATGGAAAATGTTTTTCAATTTATTTATTTGTTCTGTGGAAAGTGAAGAATTAATCGTAACGTTCTTCATGATTTCATCTGTTCTTTCCTCCTGATTCTCATCGATTTCCTCATGGATTAAATTACTTATTTGAAAAATTTCACAATCATTAATTGACAAGGTTCGCGGAATAAAAGTAGGTATTTCAATTTCCTCATCGCTGATGTTTTGTATCAGCATTTTTGCCAAGTGATTATTTTGGCGAACCAAGCAATTTGGAACATAAACTTTTTCACCCAAATCTGGGGCAATGCATAATATTGCTTTCTCATCAGTCAAGACTGGGACTGTTATGAAATTTGAAGACTTTGGTGGCAATTTCACAACAGTTGCTCTAATTATCGGTGTAATTTTGTCCAATAATGCATAAACAGCTTCTTTAGTAAGTTTGCTTTCAGATTGATTTGTGTCACCGGTATTGGGGTCACCCAAATTTTCAGGGATTTTGAGACTTGCGAAATAGTCAACGTTTGTATTCGAATCTGAACCAGAAGAGGGTTCTTTTCCTTGTGCTGAACTTAAATCTATGATAATAGAACCAGATGAGGGTTCGTCTTGTTGTTCTGTGCTTAAATCTATGTTAGTAGAACCAGATGAGGGTTCTTTTTCTTGTTTTGATCTTACAGCTAGATTAGTAGAACCAGAAGAGGGTTCTTTTTCTTTTTCTTCGTTTGTGGAACCAGATGAGGGTTCAATTATATCTTTCTCAGCGTTATTAATTGCTAATTTTTCAAAGCTTTCTTTGGCTAAGATGCTCTTTTGTATTTCGCAAATTCCAATATCTCCTGTTTTGTTTTCATTTTCTTTAGTGTTTAATGGCTTTTGGGCACTCTTATCTTTAACTTGAACTTTTTCTTCTTTTACTCTGAAGTTACTACATGTATTGCGTGCAAACGGTACCAAGATATTGAGCTTGTGGAAGATCACATGTCGATATTTTAAATTAACTACCGCGTCAAGCTCTTGGAGCAAATCTCGACCTATGATGCCGTCAAAATATATATGATCACATTTCGGAAAAACCTGTATCTGGCAATCGATTGGGTAAAATCTTGGGTGATGAAATCTTAAACTCAAAGTTGTAGTTCCTAGTGTGTACAGAACTCCAGATACGATACCTCCTACTGGAAGTGAATTATTTGTCAGGATTTTGGTTCCTGTTGATAAACATGCACTTTTTATAAAGGAACGGCGTCCACCCGTGTCTACCAGAAATTTGAGAGGGATACCTGGAGGCGTGGCTGTGGTAAAGACATCGATAATTGGGGTATTATCAGACTCCCTATCCAAGAAATGATTTATAATTTCTACTGGTTTAGGGTCGACAGAGGATGTTGGTCCGTCGACCCAGCATCGTTTCCCGTAATTTCTACCGTATGCATTTCGTTTTGTGAAGGTCCAAAATCAATCAAATTCATGCCAGTGTATGATCGATTAGCTGAATTGGCATGAGTGGATATTCCTGCTCCTGGGAATGCTGTTGAATTCATTTGGGGTCGGAAACTTTGGTTCTGAGATGCATTCAAACTTTGAGAGTTATCAAAGATACGATTCTGGCTCACGTTGCCAAAATTTGCTCCTCTGTTTGATACATTTTGTGGGGCTGAATTCCGCGTATTTTGTGGGCGGAATGGAAAGGAATTATTTTGATATTGACGTTGATATTGAGTCTGATAAGGTTGGGTATTATTCATACTCTGGAAAGTATTTTGAAATTGACTTGGCATCATACCGGGGGATGAAAATTGCAATGAATTTTGAAAGGGGTTGAACGAATTCTGGAATGAATGTTGGAATTGATTAGAGAATGGATTCTGGAACGTATTTTGTGCTGAGTTCTGAAATCCATTGGAATTGTTTGTCCCATTTTTTCTATCTAAAGAAAATTGTCCACGTCCACGAGAATTCTTTTGGAAGTTTTTTGAATTATTATTATTTATGGAATTGCCGGAATTCCAAGAAAAATAGTGTGGAAAATCTTGATTAGTGTTTGGATCTGTCTGGTTTTGGGCATTCCCTTGATCTGACCCATTATTCTGCTGACTATATCTTTTGATTTGAGATTCTGCAAAGATGATTGCAGATTGTAGTGAATCAAAATGTCGCAGTTTTACCATTATTTGAACGGGTAAACTTCTAATTGCATTTCCGAAAACTTCAATGCCCATTCTAGTATTAGATTCTATCACTGTCGGTGGGACTTTTCCCATCAAATTGACCGAAAATGTTTGGTTGAGAGCATCTACTGCTGCTTGGACACGAGATCCAAAATCTTTCAATCCTTCGCGGGGTTTTGGCGATAAATTTTGCAAGGAGATGAGGGCATCATTAATTGTTAAGTCAGGACATACTGCACTTTGCAGTACTGTTCTCATCACCACATATTTTTCGAAAGTTGAGCCTTGCACACGTACGAAGATTTCGGGGCTTATTTTTAGTGCCAAAAAACTAATAAATTCCGCGTCCCGAGAATAGTTATAGGTTCCGCGAAATATCTTGTATATGCTATGTCACATAAGGAGAAAAATATTGTGGAAACTTTAGGCTCACCAGTTAGTGTTGGGATATTATAGAAGAAGTCCTTAAAACTCAGTGTGGGTGGCTCCTCTTCCCATTCCATCTGCTGTCGTCTCCTGGTGGAATCTGTTGGTAATCGTAGGATGGAATTAGACGGATGCCGGGCGTCACGATGTTGCTCCTGTTGCTCCGTATGGAGGTCTCTCACTTGATGCTGTTGCAGATGTCGTGAGTTGCGAGATATCGCTCCGAAATCAAACAGAGATTCCGAACGTTGATTCTGCATGCTGCGAGACGTATCACTCCTTCCTGTGTTACCAGCTGCTTGTCCCTGGCCGAACGCTCCTAGCACCGTCGTTTCTGCATCGTCTCTCTCCTCTTCTACTCTTGTGTTCTGTGGTGATCTCTGAAGAGGCATGCTGGTAGAGTTTAGTGATTTCCTCAGTGGTGTTTTAACAAAACTCGGTGTCAAATCCCAGTCGAAGATGTTTGAGTGATGATAGTTTGTGGGCGTTAGCGAATCCTCTGTTGGCAAGGATCTTAATTCCTCGAGCAGCGGGGTGATCCCTTCGAATGGATTTTGCCAAGGTGTTTTAGGAGTTTGCGGCATACACGGGGTATTCACAATAACAACCCGATTCCTCAAATGAACACTTCTCCTTTTCATTCACTTTTTATTAACTTTTCGATTTAATTTCCAGAAATAATTTATTTCGATTTTATTGACAAACTTTTCTATTTTATTATATTATTTTTTTTTTTTAAATTTATATGGTTTTTTTCACACGCACTTTAAAATTATTTACTATTCCGATTTGTATGGGCGAAAACACCAGTTTCTAGCTTAAAAGACGGGAGTTGGTGTTTTTCTTGACTATACTTCTCGACTCCGTGTACAAGACTGCCTTATGTCTCAACTTCTGTGTCGCGAGGTAATCTATTATTGCTTATTAGCCAAATAAATAATTAGGTCGCGGATTGTCCAAGTGCTTCTCAAATATTCATAATTTCAAGCGATTCAATTTTGAGTCGCTACAACATTACCTCGAACGTAATTTTTTTGTTTTTACCCCCTCCCCCTTCATGCGCTCCCTATCCCCTAAAAATAGGCAAAAAATGAGGTTTTTCTAATTTTAAAAAAAAATTGGCCCTGACGATTTCCTTTATTTTTGGATATGTAATGTAGGTAGTCCAGCTGAACATTTCGTCCTTAGACACCTATCACCGGAAAAATCGCCATCTTGAATTATTCAAGGTCAAAGGTCAACTATCCTAGAGGGCCCAATTTTCAACGGATTTGGACAAATTTGGACATTTTTGAAAGATCTTTTAATTCTGAACCCGACTGCATCGGTCACAATCGGTGATGCATCGGGAAAGTAACGGTAATAGCCCTTTTTTAAAAATACTGTTTTTCTCACTTTTTCAGTCTTCTGGCCCATATAAAAAATCAACGGTAAGAGATATCAACTTCCGGTCTTCGGTGACCCCACCTCAAATGACATTACCTCGAACGTAATTTTTTTTTGTTTTTACCCCCTCCCCCTTCATGCGCTCCCTATCCCCCAAAAATAGGCAAAAAATGAGGTTTTTCTAATTTTAAAAAAAATTGGCCCTGACGATTTCCTTCATTTTTGGATATGTTATGGAGGTAGTCCAGCTGAACATTTCGTCCTTAGACACTTATCACCGGAAAAATCGCCATCTTAAATTATTCAAGGTTAAAACTTAATTTTCCCCCGATTTGTTCAATTAATTAATTAAAAGATTAATGATTTTTTGAGACCCTCTTCTTGAACAATTTTCAACTTCAAGGTGGTTTTGTGGTGATTTATAGACAAATTTAATTCGACAATAATTTTCTATACATCAGAAAGCTTGCGAAAAGGTATATAAGGGAGAGCTCTTTCTCGGGAGTTCGAGCAGCTCGCAAAGCCTCGGACGCTTTGCCACCCCTTTACCGTATTGTTAATCTAAATCAAATGATCTTTTTTCAAAATTATTCGCTACTTTTTATTATTTAACTCTCACAATAATACACTGCATTAGCTCATATTTAATTTATAAAACTATTGGGTGTACAAAAAATTCTAGCTATTTTTTTTGTGAAAATCTAAGTTTTATTAAAGAAAATTAGGAAATATTACTTCATTCAAAATATTGTCCCTTGCTTGAAACTACTTTCTCCGCGAACCGTGAATATTCGGCTTTGCCACAGATTTCCCGGGCTTTTTCCAAGATCTTTTGCGCTTCGGATTGTCGTAATACATCCACTTTTCATCACCAGTTGAAAACCTTTCTTTTTTAGCCGTTGAAGCAGTTATTGACACGTGAAAAAACGGCGCTCGACATCTCTTAGTTTCAATTCGTAAGGCATCCAACTTGCATGCTTTTGAATCATTCTTAGAACCTTTAGGCGTTTTGAAACAACTTTCTAAGTCACTTCCAATGATTTTGCAAGTTCCTTTTGCGTCTGACAGGGATCCTCACCGAGCAGGTCTTCCGTTTCTCGTCTTTAAACCTTTTTGGTGCTCCAGAAAGTCCAGAATGAGATTTGTCATTGACATCAAAGTTATTCTTTTTGAAGCATCTAAACTAATATCTGCATGTTGTTTCTGATAGAGCATGGTCGCCATAAGTCTTTACAAGATTTCTATATGCTTCAGCCGCAGATTTCTTTTGTTGAAACCAGAACAGCAGAAGTTTCTGCAAATGAGCCTTTTTCGGCCCCTCACTCGTCATTTTAAACTTAATGAAAAAATATGTTCTTTAGCATACAACAAAATACTAAATAGTATATTTTGCATGGCTATTGTGTACATCTCTTATAATTATATTTACATTTCGCAGAGGTCCTGACACCAACAATTGCAAAACAAACGTGTTCTAAGGCCCTTTTAAGATGCAAGGACCGAGCCAAGGACACCAGGATGGAGGAGAGGTTACGCAAGACGCTGAAAACACTTCATTCTCAGAGTCAGATTCGGATATTGAAGTTCCAGATGTTGAGGAAACTTCTTAGGTAGGTGTTATATGTCCTTCTTTTCCTTAACTTCGTAAAATTGACCTCCATCCTCTTTCTTGATTTAAATTCTGATTGTCAATTTGCGTTTTTAGATAGTTATTCTATTTAAATCAATAGAGTTTGTTTTGTAATTAATTAATGCAAACAATTTAAATTTAGTGACCATTAAGATGTGTTTTTGACAAAGTCTCCCCGCGCCCCTATAGTAGATAAAATTTGTTTCTTTAAAAAAAAAATCTTTTTAATCTCTAAGAAAAAAATTCCAAAATATGAACATTCTACCTCAAGAATCTCTAGTACGTTGATTGAATGGGTTAAAGTAAAATTTCTTAAGAAATGGGTAGAATTATTTCAATAAAGATATGTCGTAATATGTTGGTGCCAAAGAACAATTTCTAAAGTAGAACTCAATAAACATTTTTCTAGAAGAAATCATATCCTATCTCTACATTTTCCTTGTAATTATAAAGATTTTTTAAAATATCCTCGAATGTTCTTTAATTTCATGAAAAGATTGTCGTGTAACGATATGTTTCCACTACAAACATATTCTCTTTTACCCTTTAAAGGACAATAGGAACACCGATGTCCCATAAAGAAAATAATTTTTCCAAACCACCTAAATTTATCTTTTTCTTTGTACGTAATTTCAATGTGAAAGGTTGAAGGAATCTAGGATATTTTTGCAAGTCCCCAGGTGTTTAGTATATAGAAAATGTTTATGCATAAAAATGACGAATACTAAAATTTTCATTTTGAAAATTTATTTCTATTATTTTTATACTTTTAATTATTTTTAAGCAAAACCGTTTTAGTAAACGACACTGTATTACTGAAATATAATATTTCTCATTAGAGTCAAAATTAGCAGTCATTTGTATCGTCAGAACAAATACTTAAATTTTCGGGCTATTTTTGTCCCTATCGTTCATAGAGACAAAAAACCAGTGATAAGCCAGTAAAGAATCGCGCCGAGCCAATTTTATCCATTTCGGCCACCTAAAACAGTTTGCTCGACGCGATTCTGTGCCCCCAATATTCAACTCGCAATCGAATTTTCACGCATTCCGAGTTGCAAGCACCCCGAGTTGCACGCATTTCGAGGTCACCTGTAAAGAATCTCAGCTACCATAAGCTTATCTGGGCTTATCACTGGTCATCTTCTATTTTAAATAGTATGAGCGGGGAAGACCAACAAAAGAAAAAAAAGTTCATTGAAATCGGTTAATAAACATAAGTGATAGAGTCCGGTCCATATGGGTATAGTAAGGGTCGGGGTACAGTGGGTTGGGGTAAAGGCGGATGGGACCCGTTATTAGAAAGATCTTGCTCTCAGATGAAATATATGCTAAAATTTCATCGAAATCCCTTCATAAATACAAAAAATGCAGTCCGGTCAAGACATTTTTGATTATAGCTCGGGTCAGGGAACATCGAGGGTGAAGTGCGACTCATCGATGGAAAGGTCTCGACCCCAGCTACAACATATTAAAATTTAAAGAAAAAGCATCGTCTAGTTTTCGAAATATTCGAGATCGATTAATCAAAAATCGAAGGGGGGTCAGGGGGGTCGGAGGGGGTTGAATTTAGTATCGATCGAAAGCTCTTCAGCCCAGCTATAACATACTAAAATTTGAGTCCGATCGATGCCATACAGGCTGAGTTATTCAGGAAACAAAATTTTGTGGTATTCCAAAATGGCGGAAGGTGGGGGGGGGAAGGGTGGGAGGGGTGGATTTGACATCATCAACTTCTAGTGGCCCAACGACATTTAACCTTTACCGAAAACCGCTTGTCGATATCTCTCTCCAGAAGTGGTTATACGACGGACGGGTCGGGACGGGTCGGGACGGGGCGGGACGGGACGGACGTCCACGAAAGTCGATTTTTAGCACATACGATTTTCGTGATCTATGAGTGTCAAAACGTGTACATCCAAAATTTAGACCCGATCTGACGAGGTCGGATTTCACCTGTGACCACAAAAGCTGAGATTGTAGAGAATCTCAGCTAATACACCAAATCAGACTGTTGGATTTGTTAAGGTCTGATGTAAGACCTTTTACTAATTTTGTTTATCGGTTTTATTTGTATTGATGATTTTTTTTCAGTGTTTTATGGTAAATTTCTGTGATATTTTCACTAATTGGAATTATTTGTGAAATAATCGACATTATGATGTTAAACCATTCGCTGAATACAATTGTAAATGTAAATAAATATTTTCACCGGTCGACTTGAGGAACCCAGGGTGATCGACTCGAGAGGGGGTGAACTCGTGGATACTTTACCTTAATTCTTTTATTGAAAAATATAGGACTCTTACAAAGAAAACTAATGTAAACATAAAACATAAAACAGAGAATAAATTAAATATTCCAAAATTTAGGTTTCTTAACAGTACAAAAGATCAGCCCAAAACCCTTAACACTTTAAAGACAAAAGCGTCAAAAATTGGGAGTCAGAAAAAACCACTTTTTTACCAAAGTGATTATTATTCTTTATATTTTAAGCGCCCCATTATTCTTTATATTTTTTATTAATACGACGAAAATTGTAGCTTTTGTCCAATATTCTCTAAAAATTCCATATTTCAGATCTTTAAAAAAAAAACTAAAGTGGAAAGTTAATAATTTTAATAATTATTTATATTAAAAGAAGCTCAGTTTCTTATAAAACTTTAAAATAAAATATAAATAAAGAATTATTTTAATTATTATATTATGCCCAGAGTACAATGACTTTTGTTAAACATGTTTTCAAAATTTCCTATGAGAGAGAGCGAGATAACTAGATCTACATTTAATTTGTTCTCATGGGACATTTTGAAAACATGTTTACAAATAAATGTTATTGTACACTGGGAATTATCCAACGCACAATAACTTTTGTTTTGTAAACACGTTTTCAAAGTTTCCTATAAGAGCAAATGAGATGACTAGAACCAAATTTCATTTCTGCAAAAATATAACGAAAAATCTTCTATGACAAGAAATGACAACACAACAAAGAAAACTAACAGCAAATTTAAGCACATTTGTTCCTTTTATTCCTCAAACGTTACTTAAATTAAAACAAATGCGTGGTGGAGGTAGTAGGAGCTGGATGGAGTTAGGGATAGTTTTGGGTATGATTGTAAACGTCAGAGTGAAGAGGAGGAAGCAATAAAGATTCATTATAACCACCACCTTGCGAGTGATCACTTCTCAGTGCTGGATATCCAGGAATTTTTGGCCAGACACCACAGATTTCCTGGCGACACGAACAAAAAAAGTAAGGATAAGCGTGCGTAAAAGACAGTGCGTAATAAACAGTGCGCGAAAATTGTTGAGTATATTAGTTTTGCCTGGAAAAAGTGTCTCAAAGAGAGAAAGCGCGAGGCAACCACATGGCAACCTCCCAAACCACTACAGCTACCCCCACGGGGCCAATAATTAGGAGTATTGAACAATATGTTCCCGGAGAGAATTTCGCACAGTACCGTAGTCGTATGGATCGCTTTTTTGAGGGAAACGGCGTAGAAAATGCCAGAAGAGTGGCTCTCGCAATCACGTTAATGGGGCCCACGTGCTACGGTGTATTAGCATCTCTGGTCTCTCCGGCTCAGCCAGAATCCAAGAGCTATAGAGACATCATGAACGTACTGGAAGAGCACTTCAGACCGACGAAAAACGAAATTGCGGAGCGATACAAAGGAAAATGGTCAAAACTATATGGGAACTGGTCCCGGAATCGCCACAAACGAGAGTAGGTGCATTTTGTAGGTACTGATATAAGATTGAAAAATTCGCGGGACCCAGGACGATAAACGCTGGGTGTCCTTGTAAAAAGGCTTTCATCCTTCCGAAAAATCGCTGTTTTGACAACGAATTACGCAAGAACTACTAAAGTGATCTTGATAAAATTCGGTATAGGGTTACTGTATGACTAAAAAATTTTCATTTATTCATAACACTCCCTCCCTCAACCCTTCGTTCTGGTAGCCCTCATACAAAATGAGAGCACATTGCCCTAAATCTCCTTTATGAGAAAAGGTAGAAAGCTCAAATTGGGCATGGGAACAAAGCTTAAGGAAGACTTTTAAACCATGCATACTAACCTCCCCCTCTGTTCCTCTTTCTGGTAGCCCTCATACAAAATTAGAGCATTTTACCTTATAACTCCTTTCTGAGAAAAGATAGAAAGTTAAAATACAGCATTGGAACAAGTCTTAAAGAAAAATTTTTAATCATATAGACCAAACCCTTCGTCCATCACCCCTTCTGGTTGCCCCCATACAAAATAAGACTATTTTACCTTACAAGGCCTTTCTAAGAAGAGACAGAAAGCTGTAATTTGACTAGATGTCTATAAATGCATATAAAATCTGGAAATTATTGTTGACGTTATTTGTTATTCATTATTTTCATTCTTTTACAAAGCAAATACTTCTTCTCAAAAAGGAGGTAAAAATACTTTCATTTTGTGTGGGGTTATCAGAAGGGGTGATGGAGAAAGGGGTTAATGGCCCAAACAAACTTGCAAATGAGCGACTGCCCTTCGAACGACAGCGTTCTAGCGAGACACACATACATGTGTATCAATCGTATTTCAGAAATTTTAGTGTTCTCTCGCTTTTTTCTCATGTAATCGAATTATTTTGAAAGCAGGAGAGTAATTAAGGTGGTTAGAATACTACTCACTCAGATTTTGTATTTTTATCTCACTAAAAAAGGCTTGAACTGTTTTTTTTAATTCAATATGACAGTTTCCAACTGGAAAATTCCAATGGAAGGCAGTGGTGAATTCACATGCACAGTGCACAGTGGGGCCGAAGTGGCCAAAACCTATTTTTTTCAACTTTTTTTAACTGCACCAAAAGTATTTTTATTTCATTTGGCATTAATTGAAGATCATTTTCCCAAATTTTCATTAAGGTCGGTTGAAAATTGTGACCTGGAGAAATTTTTAAAGTCATGTCTTCTGTGAATTTTTTCGTTATTTTGGACTTCTTAGAGACATATTCATGCACCTGAATGATATGGCCAAGTGTATTTTTCGGGAGAAATTATAAAATATTTATACAGAATACGAACCACTGAATTAAATATGATCATTTTAAGTTATCCTTGTAAGGATTTTCAAGGATTTCTATTATGACAAAACACACAAACTAGCAATTCTGAAGATTCATCAAAGGTTCTACTTATGAAGCCGCTACTTGCCGCACTTCTAAATAGCATAATTATTCTCTATTTTTAATCTACTTTAAAGAGATACTAAGCTCATTTTGCGCATTTTTGCGCAAAGGACCTTCCCAGGCCATTTTCTGAGACCATGCGCACCAAAAGTGGCGTTTTTATTACGCAGACTCCGCGGAAAAAGCAATTTACAAATATAATAGTAAAATTTTGAGCTATATATATATATATATATATATATATGCTACTTCTTAAACTCCGAGGTTTATATTTTTGTAAAGTTTGAAAATCTTAATGTTCTTTTTTAATCTTTTGTTATTAGTTTATTTGATCCGTTTGGCTCTCACTTGTCCTAGACGCCAAACGGTTAGAGATAGAGACTTGGGACCTTCCGGGCACCCCCCCATAAGTCTACCCTGGGATTATTAATATGCTCCTCATTTTCCCCCCACCCCTCCCCTACCCACCAAAATTATGTTTTTATGATATTTCGAAAACCTGCAGTGCGATTGTTTTCATTTTTGGATATGTTTTAGAGATTAAACAGGCGGACATCTTGTCCATATACGAACATCCCGTTAAATCATTCCTAATAACGGGTTTTCAAGGTCAAATGTTAAAAATGCTCTAGAAAGCGCATTTATCAAGCGAATGGAGTCATGTTTGGGGTCGTTGGACAGGGCTCGGAATTTCCGACAAAACTGAACCGGTTCCAATCGGTTATGAACCGGTAATAAACCGGTTAACTTATTTTTATCGGAAACTCAATTGCATTACTCCTAAGCTATTTTTAGTATTGTCGCAAAACCAGTATTGTCGCAGAAAATAAATAATAATAATAATAATAATAATAATAATTTGTCAATAAATAATAATTTGTTCATAAATAATCTAAAAAAAATTATTAGGTGTCCGTCTAAAAGAATGATTACTCCCTAAAAACTATTCAAAATCAGAAAGATATTATATCGATACATTGAATTTATTATACAATTTTAATTGCCAATACGAAGAATGCCGGTTTTTATTATCTTTGTTACCGTTCGATTACAATACATTATGAAATTGCAGTCGGACTGGATGATTATAAATATATTGTTCATCAGTCATTTATTGATTTTTGGAGTAAATCAAGTGATTTTAATAAGTGATCAAGTGATTTTTTACGTTCTCTGGGGTGGTTTTCAGTGAATATGGAGAACAGGGCTAAAGGTAATGTTTAACTTCTTAGATATTCTTCAATATTTAACAAATTTCCTTTCACTTTCGAAAAATTTTTAGGTCTTAAATTGAAGATTGAGGAGATTTTGAATACAGTCTCGAACGTCCCCTTTAAGTACAAAAAGAATGAAATTGAGAAATTCGTGAGCACAAAATTAAACGGGGGATTAAGTGATGACAATAAGAAGGTAGTGGGGCACCTGTGGAAGCAATTCCAAAGGAGATGGACTACAGCCGCTAAACATGAAGACAGATTCAAGAGGGACAACGAAATTTGGTTGCAGTCATCCATACACTTCTCTTCCTCAATAATGAAAGAGACTGACAATAATGTTGTCAGAAAAGGTAAAAAAAAACTTTAATTATGCTATATACTATTTTTTTTTTTTAAGTTTATTTCATTGCCCGATCATCTTATTCTAAGCTCAATAATTCCAAAACTAAGAGAAAGGGACAGATAATCCTAACCGGCTTATGTAGGTGAGATTCTTAACGTGAGCTAACTCGGAGTGCATGCAAATTCGATTTGATGCTGAAGTAGGGAGACGCCATTCAGTTATCTTGAATCAAATTCGTGAAATTATACAAATTTTGTATTTGAACCAAAATGTCAAGGATTTGGATGAACTGACAGAAAAGTGTTATATGGGTGAAATGTAGACCAGAATGTTCTCTATAATTTTTCCCATAGAACATGATCTCATCGATTACTCAGAAGCCGAGATAATCGAGGTTGTTTGTTTCTGAACTCGTTTTTTCGACCAGAGTTCCCCAAGTAGTCATTTGGTGAACTTCAACTATATCAAAGAATTGTTGTATTCTGTGGGACTTTCCATTTAAAACCCTATTTTAAGTGTCTTGGTGGAGTAGAGGCAGTCAAATTGGCATCTGAGTGATTTCAAAGCGTTATTATTGGAAAAATCAATTTTTTCACACTTAAACGGCAAAATCGGAGTGATAGCGTAGTCTGACCGGAAAATGATGTATGGACGAAATGTAGAGACAAATGTCCTCTACAATTATGTTGAAGTAATCATCAAAATAGGTTCAGCCACAGTCGAGATAATTGAGGTTATGTGATATTGAAATTGATTTTTCGACTGTGGCGCCCCTGGTGTTGGTCCCACTAAGTTCAAATATTCTAGAAAGTTGTAGCATTTGGTGAGATCTTTCGTTTAAGCCCTCATTCATCAAAATCGGTCACATAGAACCGGAGATATGATTTTTTGAATTTCGTGAACTTTGACCCCTCATATCTCCGGTTCTATTGAAACCACAGCGAACATACGCACCATTTTGGAAACGTCCTAGACTGGACTACAACATACTAAAATTTCATTAACTTGCACAATGCCGTTTTTGAGAAAAGTGACTTTGAATTTCGATGAATTTTGACGCTATCACAGCGCCACCTGTGGTGACTTTTTGAACTTCCATCTGAAAGTGCTCATCGAGACGAAACCAAAAAGGGAAAATTTAGGTCGCTATGTTAATTAGAACCGGAGATAGAGGCCGGTCAATGTTCGAACTTTGACCCCTTATAGCTCGGGTTAGGGGTTTTAGATCGACTTAAGGTTTTTTTTGTTTGATAGGTATAATCAGCGGCTACAACATACTAAAATTTCAGCCCGATGCACAATGGAATTTTTGAGTTATTTAACTTTTAAGATTTAAAAATTTTCTTTTTAAAAAAAGCGCCCCTAGCGGTGGTTTTATGAACTTGCGATGTTAGAAGGGGAAGTGGCATTTTACGAGAGCTTTCCAAAAAGCCCTCACTTTTTAAATTCTGACAATTAGAACCGGAGTTATGGCCATTTTAAGAAATTTTTTTTGGACCCCTATAGCTCGGGTCAGGGGGGTCGGGGGACCTTAAGTTTGGTATTGATGGAAATCTCTAAGGCCCAGCTATAACATACTAAAATTTGAGCCCGCTCGATGCCATAGGGCCGGAGCTATTGAGAAAACAAAAAAAAGGGGGGTCTTCAAAATGGCGGAAGGAGGGGTGGGGGGTGGGGGGTCAATGCACCAAGTTGCAATTTTCACCCGATATTTAATCTTTGCCGAAAACCGCAAGTCGATATCTTTTTTAGTTTAGGAGCTATTAAGCTCCAAAGAGCGGCCGGCCGGCCGGCCGGGAACGTAGCTTAACCACATATATATTCGGAATCAGGAAGTGGCGAAACACATTTTGGCCAAATTTGAGGTCGATCGGACGACATGAAATTTTGTTAGGATTATAGTAGGTGAGATTGTTAAGAATCTCACCTAATATTGTCTTGCTGTTTTTTTACTGCTCGAACTCAAAGAGAGAGCAGTTATATAATCGACTTTTTTTCAACTTTGCACTGTTCTGGAGCTTAAACGGTAAGAGATATCAACTTCCGGTCTTCGATGACCTTTCTTCAAATGACATTATCTCGTACCCAACCTCTTTGTTTTCCCCCCTCCCCTTTCATACGTTCCCTAGCCCCCAAAAATAGGTCAAAAATGAGGTTTTTCTAATTTTGTAAAAAATTTGCCCAAGCCTTTTCAATGATTTTTGGTTATGTCTTAGAGCTGGTTCTGGCGAACATTTCGTCCAAACATACCTATGACCGGAAAATTCGCCATTTTGAATTATTGAAGGTCAAAGGTCAACTTCTTTGGATCCCTAATTTTTCAATAGATTTCGTTAAATTTGGATTTTTTGGAAAAGTATTGCAATTTCGAACCCGGCTGCATCGGTCTTCATCGGTAATGAACCGGTTAAGTACCGATTTTTTGATTTTCAAATGCTTTTGTGATTTATGACTCTAGTAAAATCAGCGATACCAAAAGATTATGCAAAAAATGTAATTCACGGTGAGCTCTATCTCGTGAGTTCGAGCATTCCGCAAAGCTGGGATGCTTTGCCATCTCTTTTACAAAGGTTTTATATTGCGCAAAAATGTTATGATCTACAACGCCTATCCAACGCGCTACCATTTTTGAGACTTTTTATTCATTTTCTCAATAGTTTGTTTGCCCTGTCATGAATCGCGTTAACATTTCAGTATAGTAGTATAAAATTCGATAAAAATAATAAATCAATGAATTAATATATGTATCGTCCTCTTAAGTCCAATATCTAAATTAAGAAATCTCAAAGTATTTAGTTCTATTCTCTGTTTGATACTGCCCCAGTTGCCCTAACTAACTTTTACGAATTTTTGAATTTATAATGAATATTTACACAGTACTATATTTCTTGAGTATGAGTATTGCGCAAAGTAAAGTTGCTGTGCTATATGTAATATTATCTATGCTGTAACGGTCTTCAGGCAGTCGACCATCAATCCCATTTGAAGAATGTTCCCTTCGGAGCAAGAGAAGGAAGATTAGTAAAATCCGCAGCCAGTACACGTCGCAAGAACTGCGACTTGCAGCTGAAAAGCAGTCACGAGCTGAAGGAATACGTCCTCAGCTGGGGAATCAGAATTCGAAACCTCTGACAAATGATGAAGCCTTGGCAAGGTTTGTCGAAGCAAAGATGACAAGGCAATCTTATAACATTTTTTATGAGGTTACCAAAGAAATCTTGCCTTCTTACAAAAGATTGCAACAGGCCAAGAAAGGTTGCTACTGCTCAGACATCTCTATCTCCGAAACCGATTGTCTATTAAATCTTCAAGCCGTGTTGGATCATACTGCAACCAGAATTGTGCAACTCTGCACAGAACAATTAAACAAAATGGTTGCAGAAGGCCAACACGAGTTTGTAATGTTTTGGAAGTGGGGATGCGATGGATCAACTTCAATGAGGGAATATAAACAAAAGTTTGTAGATCCCATGTCAAGTGACTCCTCAATATTTCTTACATCTTCAGTCCCCCTTAAAATGTCTGGCAAGAATACCGCTGTATGGGTGAACCCAATGACTTCATCACCGAAATGGTGTCGCCCAATCCGAATAAGATATGTGAAGGAAACTGCCCCGGTAGTCCAAGAGGAATTCAGGCGCATGAAGATGGAGATTAGCAATTTGCAACCCACTTTTCTGGATTTGCAAAACAACTCCATCAGCATCCAACATCGCATGCTGTTCACTATGGCGGATGTTAAGATTATGAACATCATAACATCAACTCCGTCGAACAAGCATTGCTACATCTGCCGCGCCAGCACCGCTCTATTCCACAATTTGTCAGAATTGCAGAATATGACGCCAGTAGATGAAGAATTCCTAGATTTTGGACTAAGTCCCCTCCATAGTTGGATAAGGACATTTGAAGCGATCCTTCACATTGCATACAGGTCTGTTTTTAAGTTTCACAACTCTTCTTCCTTCTTCCTATTTTGTACTTGATATGCCCAGATTTATGTTTGAACATTACTAATTCTAAAAGTGTCTTCTATTTGGCGAAATTTTTGATTTTATTTCATATTTTGTGTCTCCGTGTGCCTGGTTCAGTGAGTCGCAATTTTCGCAAATGTATTTTTGTAGAGGGTGTCATTCCATGCAATTCGTTGCTAAGGGAGCGAAAGAAAGGGCTTATCTTGAGTCATGTAGCCACCATTAACACCTCGACGTAACTTCATGTGTATGGCCATTTATTGTATGGAGGACTGTTGGCCCTAATGGCGTCTACACACTAGAGCAATTTATGTCCATATTAAAGCAAATTTCTTGTACTTGTACAGGAAAAACTCTTCAATAAGGACATATTTTCCTCTAGTATGTAGAGGCCATAAGATTCCTTAATAAATTGATAGCATTGATTTGAATATTATCCCAATATTTCCTTATAGGTTACTATTTAATTTCCGACAAAATGTAATTGAAGTGTTACTCGTTAATGTTACTCCTTTGTTACTTATTTTTACTCCTGATATGTGATTGTGCAGTTTCCATTACATTTTTGTGTAATCAATCATACTATATAGCTAAATAAATTATATTTAAATAATACAACAGGTTGCCATTCAAGAAATATTTCAAAACTCATCACAAGGAGGAGTTTAAAAGCGCTAAGTTGAGGATTCAGAGGGAATTTTTCGAAAGGTGTGGTCTACACATAGATAAACCACGGCCGGGGTCAGCAAACTCCAACGACGGCAACACCGCTCGTCGATTTTTCAAAAATCCTAGGGTGGCCTCGGAGATCACAGGAGTTTCTGAAGAACTCATCACCCGCCTTGGTAATCTTCTGGTAGCCATTTCCTGTGGAAAATTTTTGGATGCCGAAAGATTCCAAAGATATGCCTATAAAACAGCGCAATTATATGTCAAGAAGTATGGGTGGTATCGAATGCCACCCACATTACATAAACTCCTCTTGCATGGGCACGAAGTAATACAAAGGAGCCAATTCCCAATTGGACATTTGTCGGAAGAGCCACAGGAAGCCCTGAATAAGGAAATTCTGCGCATGAGAAGAAATCATACGCGCAAATGCTCCAGGTATATATAATTTAAATTTATTTTGACATGATGCTACATTTCATAGATTTTTTTTGATAGACTTTTAAATCAGCTTGATTTTTTTTTAATTAAGTATTTGGCCAACAACATTTTGAAAATTCCTCTATACCATATGTATCAGATATTAACGCAGCTGCGCAAATTGATTTATTTTATATCAAAATACCATTTTTATTGTAGGATTTCGACAAATGTGGACCTGATTAATGGGCTTATGGTGTGGTCAGATCCGATAATTTCACATCATCGTCATCAAATAATGAAAAATAAGAAAGAAGAAGTGCTTCCTGAAGAAGTTCGAAAACTTCTAAAAACATAGTGATTAAGTGGTTTCTGCCGTTCACCTGATGAGATCGGTAGTTAAGTCGGTCAGCAGCCGCACTAAGCATACTTGAGGAGAAATACATTGAATTGAGTTAAATATTAATTGTGCAAATAAAAAAATATCACTCTTAGTCAGTTTATGACAAATTTCTTAATTATTGTATGTCATTCTTTTTATTTAATGAGTTACTTCAATTCTCTATTTCTGCATGAACTGAAAAAGGGTAATATAATAAGCTAAAAAAATCAATCTTCCACCAACCAACCTGGAGCCATTCGGTAGAACATATGTATCAAATAGCCGTCTTCAGTGACATTCCATAAGTTAATATTACGTGGAGATGTGTTTTTTTCCTTTCTCTCTTTGCTCTTTTCTTCACCATCGAAATCCTTTTTTTTATTTCGAAAACGCTTTCAAACTTTCCTTTTGTTTTTCGATGTGTTTCAAAATTTGAAAAAGAAAGAGTTAAAAATGTACACTCAAAGTGTTTTAAGCAAAAAAAAATTACAAATAGTTTAAAGTTATCGATTTTGCTATTTGGGAAAGTTAGAAAAAAGTGTTGAAAAGTTTTACTGGAAAATTCGAAATCGTTTAGTGGCAAAAAATTGTCGAGGTATGGTAAATCTAATGATAAAAACTTTGAGATCCTTTTCCGTTCACAGGTTCACAAACCGATTCATAAATCACTCAAAAAATCCCTCCAAATATAATTTAAGAGTAGTACAATTGAATTTCAAATAAAAATGGGTTATCGGTTATGAACCGGTTTATTACCGGTTCATAACCGATTGGAACCGGTTCAGTTTTGTCGGAAATTCCGAGCCCTGTCCAACGACCCCAAACATGACTCCATTCGCTTGATAAATGCGCTTTCTAGAGCATTTTTAACATTTGACCTTGAAAACCCGTTATTAGGAATGATTTAACGGGATGTTCGTATATGGACAAGATGTCCGCCTGTTTAATCTCTAAAACATATCCAAAAATGAAAACAATCGCACTGCAGGTTTTCGAAATATCATAAAAACATAATTTTGGTGGGTAGGGGAGGGGTGGGGGGAAAATGAGGAGCATATTAATAATCCCAGGGTAGACTTATGGGGGGGTGTTCGGAAGGTCCCAAGTCTCTATCTCTAACCGTATGCCTTACAAAATATATTTTGTTGGTGTTTACTGGTTCTATGTAAATTTACCCGCCTTTCCCCTATGATTTTTCAATTTTTGCCACCAGAATTGGAATCAGGGACCCCAAATTAGCTATATATGACCTTTTCACCACAAAGCTGGGGTTTTGGCCACTTTTTGTATGGAGCGGCCCCACTGTGCAGTGTTTAGATAGCTTACGTGCTTGTGTAGTTGTGATTTTGACTTTCCGAAATAAAAATGGATCAAGTTACCGGTTCAGTGATTTTAATGAATCAAAATACATTGTTCCTGCTATTTTTGTTGCTATTGATCCTCAGGAATAGAAGGGTGATTCGTAGAAGGTGCTGGGTTCATCCCATAAATGGATTTCGACCTTTTCAAGGTGCAGGAGAAAATCTGTATAGAGAACTTCTTCATTTAAATGATGAAGAATCATTCTTTAATTTTACATGGCTCAATTTCACTCAATTTGATGAATTATTGGACTTGATTAGTCCTTTGATAAGGAAGCAAAGAACCAGGGATGACGTGATTGGCCCGGAATCTAGACTTTTAATAACATTAAGGTAAAAATTGATGTAAATATTTTATTTTTTATCGGTCTATTTATTTACCAATATTTTTCAAAGTTATATTTAATTTAAAAAAGAAAAAAAACATTCAATATTTCAATTTTTATCTTCATTACTGAGTTTTATCTATGTAATAATTTTTTTGTACAGATTTCTTGCTACGGGAGATAATTTGAACACCTTGCATTTTTTGTTTCGCGTGGGAGTTAGTACGGTGAATGCAATAATCACAGAGACCACAGAATCGATTTGTCGGGCACTATGTGATAGGGAGTTTCCAGAAATTACAATGGAAAGACTTAAGCAAATTTCTCAGAATTTTCAAAATCGTACCAAATTTCCAAATGTAATTGGCGCAATAGACGGAAAACATGTGACTTTGAATGCACCTCCAAATTCTGGCACTCTATATCATGATTTCAAAAACAATTCAGCATCGTTCTTTTGGGCATCTGTGATTCAAACTATACCGATTTACTTACGTGAATGTTGGCGATTACGGCTCAATTTCAGACGGTGGAATATTCCGAAATTGTGAATTAGGGAAGATGCTTGATAACGGCGAATTTCCACTTCCACCGAATGATTCGACTACTGGTCTCCCGTACTGTTTTCTCGGTGATTCTCGGTGATATTTATTTCCTTTGCGAAAATATCTGATGGTGCCATATAATTTAAAGAAAGACTATAATCAATCCAAGGTCATCTATAATCAGCAACTTTCGAAAGGCAGAACCATCATTGAAAATTCATTCGGAATTCTAACTGCGAGATGGAGAGTTTTTGCCAGCAAAATAACCCTTTCACCCGAAAAGTCACAGATGATTACCATGGCTTGCATATGTCTCCACAATTTTATTTTGTCATCGAGAGAAATGTTTTGAATCCCATTGATGTCAGTGGATTTGGAGGTAGGCCTCGTCAAGAAGCAGAACGTTACAGAACTGCAATCAAAGATTTTCTGAACCAAAATTCTGTTAACTAATTTGCTTTCTACTTCATTTTTATTTATTCAAAGAGTTCCATCTTGCAAACAAAACTCAATATGAAAAGAAATTCAAATACATGTAGAGAACATTTTCTTGAAAAATATACTGTCTGTATCAGTACTATAAAGAAATTTGAATTCTAATTTCAAAAAAAAAATCAGTTAAGGCAACTTTAGTGAACAGAAGTAAACTTTTCTTGTATCAACTTGATTAATTACTTAATTTTTAGTTCGTATTAAGAAAGTCGTCCCAGGATTTCATGACCAAGTCCCTTGCCTTTTCGGCTACAAAATCTGCAAATTTGCTGATCAGTGCTGTAGCTTCTGGGGGAATATTCGCCCTGTTCTCAAAGAATGGAACTGAGTTCGAAGCACTGCTTTCAGGGTTCTCATTATTTAAAATAGCGCCTTCTGATGATATAGAGCTCGTGTTTGGACCATATATAATTGGCGTTCGTATATTTGAGGATTGAACAAGTGTCCTTACAAGTTCATCATTCTTTTCAACAGATTTCATTATGGTTTTTGCAACCATTTGAACCTCCGATTCACCTGCAGACTGCTTTTGACGTTTCATATTCCTTTTGACTATTAGTTGAACTTGCGAAACTTCATCCTCATCATCATCGTCGCTCAAAATAATCAGTTGTCGTTTTTTTTGTGGATGAGGTGGCTGAGTGTCACAATTGGAGTCATCTTGCTGATAACTAGTGCTTGGTATTGGATCTACGTTATTTTCATTTCTCAATCCTACGTCACTGTCCTTGTCAAAAATTTTCTGATTTTTGAATCCAATCGAATCAAATGTTCTAAAAAGTATTTATAAAGATATGTAAGTAGTATACATGGAGCAAGTCGCTGTTTGTGACGTCACATATGGAGCAAGTCGCTGTTTGTGACGTCACTATCGAGCAAGTGGGTGTGACGTCACTATGGAGCAAGTCGCTGTTTTGTGACGTCACGTGTGTGTGACGTCACGTGTATGATGACGTCACACCCTGGAGACATGACGCAATATTTTGTGGGCCGAGGTCACCCGGGAGATGACGTCACTCACTGAAAATTTGAATTTGAATTTTCCGTTAGAGTACACGAGCGCCATCTATGATTGTGAATTTGAATTTCTGTCCGCCATTTTTAATTTCTGTCCGCCATTTTGAATGTCTATCCGCCATTTTGAATGTCTATCCGCCATTTTGAATGTCTATCCGCCATTTTGATGTTTCTGTCCGCCATTTTTATTTTTTATCCGCCATTTTTATTTTTGTCCGCCATTTTTATTACCGACCGCTGTTCTTATTTTCTATGCGCGCCCTCTGTTATTCCTATTATTAACTATTCCCGTAATTTTTTTTCGCGACGTGAAAATTTTTTGGCCGAGACCTGGGATTGAACCGACAGATACTTAAAGTCTTAAACGTAATGTGTACCACCGCTTAGACCACTCGGCCACGGCGGCATGTTGGTGGGTTCCCGCTGAATCGTGAACCGTTGCATCGTCCACAGGCTGACGTCACCCATGCATAGATATCCCATATAGCCATTTCCCATGCATGCATACATTTTCATACACATACACATGCCCCGTGGGAATAATTGCGCGCGTCACTTGGTGGGAAAAATAGCAGACAGAAGATCTCAGATTACTGCGCGAGCTGTCTGGACATATGAGCCATCCTGTGAGCCAGCCACACTTAAAGAGTGCATCCGATAGCAAAAAATTGGCACGGGCTGTGTCATATGGGATTGCAGATTAATTGTCGTGGGATTTTTTTAATTGCTGTGGGAATTTTCCAGTTGATGTGGGAATTTTTTCCCATCCTTGCGATTACTATATAAGGCTTAAGCGAGAAAGATAATTGGTAATACAAAAATGAATACCCTAGATATTGCGAAAGTGCTTCAAAAAAATAAATTTACCCGAAAAATATTTAAAGGGGTTTTTCCAATTGACCGTCTGCCCAAAAGAAAATTATCATTACCGGCCTACATTGTGATAAACACGGCAAAGGCAAGCCACCCTGGAGAACATTGGATTGCAATTTTTATACCTAAATTTGGGAGAAATATTGAGCTCTTTGATTCCTATGGTCGATTATTTTCAAACAACTTTATTAGGAGTTATTTGAAGATCAACTCTAAGAAGAAGAGAATGTTATTTAATGATATGCAATTACAAGGACCGTTGTCTAGTGTATGCGGTCAATACTGTTGCGTTTTTGGCTATTTTCGATCGAGAGGAAAATCCATGGATCAATTTGTTCGGAAATTTTCGGGAGATGTTAACGAGAATGATCGTAAAATTAGTATCTTATTTAAAAGATATTTCGAAAATGATTAATTGTCATTCAGTTAACAAGACTCTTCACAGAAGGTTCTATAACTCAAGATGAAAGTGCAAGAAAGTGAACAAAATCTTTGTGCGTCAAAACGGATGGGAAGAAAGAAGTCCAAAGGAGCTCAAGCTGGGTTGAGAAAGAAAAATGGACATGTCGATCTGGATAACAAGCCAATGCCGAAAAAGATGAAGAGTGAAAAGCCCAGGAAGATAAAAACTAAGAGCGTATCTTCGGATCCAGATACTCGTCAAGATGTTGAAACGCAAACCCTGGATTTTCTGCAGGGAAAGAACCAATATCCAAAGAAGAACGATAGGAACATAGAATTACTTGGAGGTTACACATACTTTTTGAATGCTTCAAACACAACATATGTATCAATAGGATTTTCATCGCTGGATTTTACACCAACTGTAAAAATTTGTATTGTAAACTATTGGTTAGGAGTAGATACAATTGTTTTTAATCAGAAGCTCTGGTCAATTTTTTGTACTTGCGAGACAATTCTGAATACATGGCTTTCGCTGCCAGACGATAATGATCATGAAAAATGCGCTTATATTCAGCAGATAAATTCATTCTTTAAAGAGGCTTTAGAAATTGATTTCGTTTGTTTAGATAACAATAAATCATTGCTAATGACTCAGAAAGATTGTACAATTTTGTTAACAGCTCAAGAATTTAGAAAATTAGTATCAATGGCAGAATTTATCAATGTTTCTCTCATATACAATAATTCCGTTCAGTTTTATGTTAAAGAATATTTTGAAAGATATATTCAAACTTGCAGAAATTTTGGTATGACAAGATTGAGCATGTGCCAATTCACAGCTCATCTAGAAAATAAGTTACCTGTTAATTATTTTCGCCTGTTCCATGAATTTTCCCTGCTGTCCGACGATGTTCTCAAAGCACAGATACAACGGCAAGACCAATCGCCAAATTTTCAGAATATCAAATCAATAAACCAATGAAGTAGAATAAAAACCAATAAATTTGTGAAAAATATTAACAACATTTATTTATATACTAGAGTGGATAATACAATGTATGAAAAATAATGTACAAAATAAATAAATAAAAACAATATAATACAGCATTCTTAGTTATTTACAAAAAATTAAAAGCCAAATGGCTCAGTTTTAAATGCATCCAGACAACGCCTCTTGCTCAATGTGAATTGTACCCTTTTTTGTGCTGGGCCGGACAGGACCTTAAATCTTTTCTGGCGGAATATGCGAGATTTATAATCAATGCTCAGTGTCTCAACATCCCCAAAGACAATCGACTTCATTGCATTGAAATCGAGATCCCTTTCCACCTCATGATTCATAGTGATCCCCTTTGCGACAATTTTGTACGAGTACGAATTCGTAGAGGGGGAAAAGATCTTTAAGGCGTCAGTTTTTGGCCCACAACTGACATATTCGTCAATGAAAGAGCCCTCACCGTAATCTACTAGCTCATCGGTGAGCTCCCCCAAAAACTTCCCGCAGCTTAAAGGGTTCTCTTCGCCAGAGGGTACCATAAAGATCATAGAATCTGTATCGCAATAAAGGAGATTTTCTCCCAATTTTGAGAGGACAGAATACAGTTTGATACGGGCGTTCGTGGTAGTACATATACCGACGCCGAGATTGACATACTTTGATGCAGACTCTGCTTCGGCAATGTACTTCCACGAAACAAAAATCTGTTTGTCCCCGACGGGATATAAATCCATTAATTCAATATTTTCAGATCCAATTAATGCATTTAACTCCTCGGGAGAGTTGCAGATGCTAGTCTTTGTGAAATTTTCACGCATGATGAATCTTCCCCAAAGACTATTTAGCACCAGTTTGGTGAGCAAACGCAACCCTTTGTTGACACAGATTTTTTCCTTATCTAATTGTATACCCTCCTTCTCAAAATATTCCCGGATATATTCCTCTTTTGCATCATCAGATTCTGTTCCCGATGGCCACCCACTTGACTCTTGTTTGATTTTGAGGAAATTATCCACAAAATCGGCAAAGAGACCCCTTTCGTTAGTGTCCCGGTTGTACTGCATCGTCTGATAGGACCAAACCTCAAATGCTTTGATAATTTGGTAACCATGACGGACAGCCAACCGGATTTCATCTAACGACCAGAAACCGGTGAGGGCTCTTTCATCATCCGAATGTGTGCACCGATCAGTGTTAACCATTTCTGTGCATGTTCTACAGAGAGGGAATATTAAACGGTTATTGCACCTGTACGGCAAGCATGGTAAATACAAGTTTCTTGGGGGTAAAACTGTGCATTTAACCACACCATCATGGTTTAATATGTCCTCTGGATTTTCGAAGGTTTTGATGATACACGGGTGGCCAACAAAGTATTTAGAGTATTTATTGGCCCAGGGGTAGAGTGATGTAAAATCATAATAGTAGATTTTATCCCCTGGGCCACATTTTTGATACAGTTTAAACACCTCTGTTCGGCCCCCATACACCGCACTTCTCAAATCAAATCCCGCGTCGATAATTTCCTGATTTTTATTTAAAGAATCTTCCAATTCAGGATTTGATTTGAGAAGTCTTCGAAAATTACACTCCCATTCCGAGACCAAATTGTAGCCCATATCTTTTATACGCTGCAAACGAGTCAATGTTGCCTCATAACGACTTTGTATAGTGTCGGTTTTTTTATCTGAACATACATAGCTTCTATTTAAGAAACATGTATGTCCATGATAATAGCAACCCTCGAAACTATACACAGTGTTTGTGCTGTCGTCAAATCCATCGACTATATAATGTGAATTTTTCAACCGAACTTCATAGCGAATATCTTTTCCTGTATTCATTTTTTGATAAACGAGCCATTTCAATCCAATCTTGCTCTGGAGTTTAATATAGCTCGAGCTGTAATTATTCTTAGGTGTGATAGAAAGAGTTTTCGGCTGAAGATAATTCTTTCTATACACCTTCATTACAGCATCGGCCAGAGTAATCGCCTGCAAGAATGGATTGATTCCGGTGGTATCTAAAAACGAATACATGAAATTTAAACACCCGAGCTTAAGAATTTTGACGTCTTGGTTACAGTAATGAATCAACTCTTTCCGGTTATCAAATGTCTTGTCTTTATTGGCATCGTACCACGCGCGAAATTTTTCGTATCGATTTGACGACATTGACTCTATTGCATACATTTCTTGTGGGGGATATTTCCCAACATAATTCATATTAGCCGAAGTATTAAATCTATAAGGGTACTCTCCCTTTTCGCAATCACGAAGTTCGAAACTTGCACTAAATTTAGACAGTGCAAAAGGGATGAAACTCAAAGAATCTAAGAATACAATATCTCTGATCTTCACGTATAAAATTTTGCACCCTGTGAAGATAGGGTTGATCTGTTCATCCCTCTTGCACAATTCCTCCAGAATAAATTGCCCATCATAGCTTTTGGCATTGTGAGCAATTATTGCTGAAGGAAAAGGTCTAAATTTGAGTGCGTGATCTACAAATTTCTTAACACACGACCCGGAGCTATCATTTTCAAAAATTTTGATTGATGGGCTACAATTTTCGCATTCAGAATCGGACTCTGGAGACTTTGCACATAAATGGCAAACCTCATGGGCCACACATAAATTGGGAATATGGTCAGAGAAACCATTTTCCTTCTCTACAAGTTCGCACTCGAAATCATAAAAAATTATCGAAAATTCTTTAGGGGGTGCTTTTTTAAGGGGTTGAATGTAGCAGTAATGGGGACAGGTTACTTTTTTGTAGCAAATATTACATAATGTTGTAAAACAACTATGTGGCTCATCTGTTTTGTATATCGTATCACAGTCTTTACAACATTTCACCTGTCCACATGTGCCATTCTCACTATGAAAATTGAGGCAGATTTCACCAAGGAATCTACGATTGCAATTTAAGCAATCAATTTTCTCAGGGGTATTGGGACACGGAGGGCTATTCCTGCAGAAACTACATTTTTCGGGGCATATATGGGTATTATTATAAAGATGACCACAAAATTTGCAGTCATAATTAAAATTGAAAAACCCCCTTAAGTTTTTTATGCAGAAGAAATGTTTCTCAGCCTCGGAATAAAATAAATTTATAATATTATTAATATTTTGCTCGGTTTTTTTGGTGGAGAAAATTAGACTTTTAAAATCATTGAGCTTGTTATAAACATTTACTCTATATCGATAGTCTTCTTTTTTAACAAATTTCTGAATGAGATCCAAATTATATTTTCCTTCATTTGAAGGTTTTATCCCGAGGCTGAGAACAAATTTTTCTGCATCTTTTTTAAGAGCCTTCGTGTACCTCTGGTACCGATAAATGATTCTGCCCGCCTCAGCACTATTAGTTAAAAGGGACTTACCCACAATGAGCGATATCGGGAGACAGTTATTCTGGCTATTGGGGAAGTCCACAGAGCTCTTGTTCTTTAAACGGCGAATATTATCGGTAGTCATCCCGTCAGGATTATAGGTCCTGCCACGTCCTTCGGAGGGATGAAACAGATATGCCCTCACTTGCAGAGCCTCAGATGAGTGGAACATTGATGTACTTTGATGGATCTGAAATTTGCATTGAAATATTTTAGATAATAATATACTATCAGATAAAAAATTAAAATGCTTCTAAGACATACCTTTTCCATAATGTCCAGAATTATCTCTGAAGTGAGGGCATTCAATGGCCTTTTTCCGATATGAAATCCATTTTCCGTGGGTTCTTCTGCTACAAAGATCTGTAAAATAAATGTATGCATTTTAAAAAACCCCTTTTGTGCTACGGTTGATGTATGAAATTTCTCAAGGGAATAAAAATATTTACCTTCAAAATCACGGAATCAGCATCAGATTGGGATTCTTTCTGTATCTCCCTAATGAGAGCATCAAAGCCTCCCTCCAACCAGTCTCCTGTCGTAGAATTTCGGGGCCTGTTCAACTTGAAGTTGATGATCAGTTGTGTGACCTTAAAAAATTCGCTATAATTTTTGGATTTAGCGAGAATTTTAAGCAATGATGGCTGATCATCTTCTTCTACAACATCAAAGCCCTCAGTCCTTGGGGATGCAGTATCCACGATCCCACCTCCTCCAGTCTGTACAATTGGGCCTTGGTTAATCGGAAGATTTTCCTCAGGAACATTATCTTCCGAATCACTCCCGCACAGATCAATTACATCGCACACTGAGTTACACGTAATTTTGGAATCAATGGTCTTAGAACAGCCGGGGATCGCATCATCCAGTTTCCTCTTTTTCACAGAGGGTTCACTTATCGGAGTATCTTTCCTGTTAAATAGGATAGTGCACACACGGTCTGCTTGCGAAGAGGATCCCTGACCATGAACCATTGCACTTCTTAAAAGAGATCGTTTTTCTTCTTCACTTAGCACAACACCATTCTTCACAAGGTCTTCAATGCGCGAAATTATTGCATCCAGTAGGATGCTGCTTCCTTCCTCATTTAGCAAACTGAGGAGTTCCGCAACACTTTTTCCTTCTAACGCATAATTTATAAGATCCACCATTGATCTAGTTTTCACTAGAAGAGCAGCCACTTTCTCTACACTAAAACCTTCGATTCCACTCATTTTAGATAAAAAAAATTCCGTAATATAATTTACGCGGGGCGCGAGAATTAAAACAATTGAATGAGTTGCTTGGGTACTTAAAAGTGAGGACAAATTGATTTTTCCCTCTATTTATAATATAATTTCGCCCATGAATCGTTGACCTGACATTTTTTGCAGCATTGCAATTTTCAATTTTCCCATCATATTCCAAATCACAAGAATTGCATATATGAATCATACATTGCACTCTGATCGAGAGACATAGAAAGAGGAAAAAGAGGATCAAATTCAGCTCGCGCACGTGTGAAATGCAGCGGATCAGTTTTCGTGGAATTTTTTGTCTATTCTGTTTTCCTCGATGATGATCTGCATAATTGCACTTTTGGTGGGAAAAAATCAATCGGCGACGAAAAATAATTTTACAATATTTCTCATTATGGTGAAATTATTGACCTCATCGTGGACTTTAGCATTTTTCCAACTAAGGTAGACGAAATTTAATACCAGTTGATTTTTCGTGGGAAAGAAATTATTTTAGCAAATGTGCATAGAGACCGAGGTTTCTTGTAAAGTGAATTTGTGTTGAAGCTCATTAACTCATCTGGTCGTCTAAGGGATAAGACAATCTTCACGTCTCCAGCTACATCTCTAGATCTCTAATATCTTCAATTTAAAAAATGGTAAGATTTAATATATTAAGTAAACTTCTATACCTATATTGCGAGTTCATTATTTCATTTGCTTGAGATTTCAAATATTTTTTTCGTTTTATTTTCTCACAGGATCTTAAAGCTGCTTTTACCAGGGCTAATACTGTTACACCAACCAAGTCGGCCACTTCACTGGAGGTGGGGGAATATTTCCCAATTGAAAGGATGGAGCGCAGAACAACCCGTTTCGGGGAACAGGTCCTAGTTACATTTACAACGGGACAAAAGGTCTGGTTGCCCCAATCATTTTCAAGGGAGCTGCGCGACGATGTTATTTCGGCTATACGACCTGGAAAATGGGAGCTGTCCTTCCAGGGGATGCAGCTGGTGGGCAACCGTTACACAAAAGCCCGTTTCGATGTGAGGGCCGTGGCTACAGGCGTACCTTCTCAACAGGCAGATTGGGGTGATGATGATTTCACCCTTGTTGAGGAAAAATCACCGGCCCTCTTATAAATGAGTGAAATAAATGCATAATTTTTGCATAAAATACAATTCTTTTAATTTCCTCCTTTCTCAATGGAACTCCATTTTTTCATAGTATGTCTTCCCTCAGCGTTGAACTCCACATTTTATCCTCGATTTTATTCTCTTAACACTGCGTTTTATTGTGAAAGGTGGAAAATGTATATATAGGACATGACATAAATTTTAAGTATTATTCCCGAATCAGCCTCTGCAAGATGATTAAATTCAGAGTCCCTTTTTCAATTATTTTGGCGGGACCTTCAGGATGTGGAAAGTCTACATTTTCCACAGACATTTTAAGAAATCTTAGGAAGATAACAGACACAGATTTCGAGACAATACTCTGGTGCTTTTCCGAGCACGGTAGTATAGGAGATCTCCCGAAAATTCCCAATCTAAAAGTATGTAAAGGTATTCCGGACAAAATAGGCGCAAATGATAAATCCCCAAAATTAATTGTTATCGATGATTTGATGACAGATAAAAAATATGAATCGCGCATCTGTGATCTCTTTATTAAAGAATCACACCACAAAAATATATCTATAGTTTTTATTTGCCAAAATATTTTTTATCAATCTCGATTTTCTCGCACAATATCCCTGAATGCGAAATACATTGTGATATTTAAAAATGTGCGAGATAAATCTCAGTTTTTTCCTTTGGCCCGTCAGTTGCATCCCGAAAATCCAAATCATCTCCTGAGTGTATATAAAGAATGCACTAAACAACCTTTCGGCTATCTCATGATAGATTTAAATCAGGAAACACCTGATATATTCAGATATCGTACAAATATTTTCAACAAGGACTTTTGCGAGTGTTTTAGCACTTAAGAGGATTTAAATAGTCATGACGCGTACAAAGACTGTAAAGAAGAAGAAGAGGAGCTCCAAAAACCCTTTTCAGAAATTGAGGGAAAACAAATATATTTTATACACGCTTAAAGATGCCCCGAAAGAGATGAGAAAGGCAATTATTAAGCACTGTTCACCATCCACTATTAAAGCAATACAAGAAATTATCCATAATACTTTGAATGGCAATTTGAAAGTTCCATCTAAATCTTTTGGCAGGCTAAAAAGATATAAAAATGAGATGCGAAAGATTGTCTGTCCAAAAACCTCTCAGTGCTCCAAGAGGAAAATACTAATGCAGAAAGGGGAAGGTTTTTTGCCAATTTTAATCTCTACATTGCTATCAGGTGTTATTGGTAGACTAATATCGCCATAATGAACAAGAGCAAAAAGCCACTGGAAAGATTCATTATTATTACCCCTGAATTATTTAAAGAGTTAAAACCCTTTATTAATTTTGAAAGGAGCCTTACATCTCTAGACCGGGAAATTTATAAAATTTTATCCAACAAGAAGATTAATAATGTCGATAAATGGTATAGATATCGGCAGGCGTTAATAAAACAATCTGATTTGAGACGAAAAAAGCCAGCAATTCCCACGAGAAAAAGTGAGAAGGAAAAAGAAAGATTGAAAATGCCTACTTATTCAGTAGGCACCCAAACACGATATTTAGGACCTTCAAGTTTGAACAGGACTAATGTTACTTCAACAGGGGGTGAAATGTTTATCGATGACGAGATTCAAGACATTGCAGCAGAGGGAATGCTTCCTGAGAATGATGAATCTAAAATCGATTTTGATAATAATACTTCCATGGCTGGAGAAGAAGAGTATTATGGATCAACGGATCTTGTGGATGAAGATATCTTTGAAGGATTACCAAGAGATGTTCAACAGCAGGTTTTAAAGAAAATTTCCAAATACGATCCCGATCCATCTCGCAGATCTGCAATCCCCAATTCATTTACAATTACCGGACTTGATGGAGTTGTCTACAGTATTCCTACTAAGAATTTAGCTGGAGATAAGACACCATCGCCCAAACCAATTGCTGTGCCAAAATCCAGGAAGAAACACCCCGCGCCAAAATTATCCCCAAAACGCACCCGTGGCTATATAAAGAAAAATGCAAAAGATTCATCTGGGCAAACACAAATTGATTTCCCATCAAGAAAGAAGATACAATGGTCACCACTCCAGTAGATAATGAATATCTAAATCTCAATAGCAATTATCTATATGCTAGACCAGAAAATTTGTACAAAAAATTGAAGCATGATAATTTCAGTAGACGTGAAATTCAGAATTATTTGCAAGAGCAAGATGTATATTCTTTGCATTATCCATTAAATAAGAATTTTCCAAAAAATAAATATTTTGTTTCAAACATTAATGAATTGTGGGAAATTGATTTGGTGGACATGAAACTGTACAAAAAATTTAACGACAATTACACTTTCATCTTAACAGTGATTGATGTGTTTTCTAAATTTGCATATGCACGCATATTAAAGAGTAAATCTGCTGAAGAGGTTACAAAGGCTTTTTCTCACATAATTGAAAAGAATGGAAACATCCCCGAGAAAGTTCAATCAGATCATGGAAAAGAATTCAAGAATTCTGTGTTCAAAAAATATTTGGAGGAGAAGAACATTGCACAATATTTTTCTTACAACCCCATCGTAAAATGTGCAGTAGTTGAACGTTTTAACAGAACACTAAAGCAATTAATGTTCAGATATTTTACTCATAAGAAAACGAACAGGTATATTGACATTCTCGATAAATTAATAAATGTGTACAATAGTTCTTATCACTCCACTATAAAAATGTCTCCCGCAGATGTTTCAAAAGAAGATATTCCTACATTGAATAGATTATACAGAGAAAAAAACAAAATTTTTGTACAAAAGTATGGCAATAAGCGCCATAAATTGCAAATTGATGATCTTGTACGTATTGCAAAGCCTAAGGCTAATTTTGATAGAGGATTTCACCCCCGTTGGACCGAGGAAAAATTTTACATTGATCGTATAATTAATAAATCTCCATTTCCCATGTACATTCTCCGTGACTATAAGAATACGCCAATTTCTGGTCGCTTTTATGAACAACAATTGCAGAAAGTAAGAATCAAGAATGGACACCCTCCAATTGAGAAAATTATAAAAACCCGGGGTTTGGGGAAAAAATTACAGTACTTTGTAAAATTTAAGGGTGATAACACCCCCCATTGGATCAATCAATCTGATCTATTGAAACAGCATGGCATCGCTTGAAATGAGAGACGAGTTTTATTTAACTCTTCTCAGCAATTCCTCACAGAAATATTTTCCAAGCAATACACTTGCACATTTCCAGACGAAACTGCCGACTAAGCTTTTCCTCGGTGACGACTGGGTCGTTGGACTCGCTGAAATTGCATTCAATGTCGCTGAAACAGCTGATGAACGTACAAAGCCCAAAGTAATAAAGCCAAGAACTATATTGATTCATAATGAAAAGAGGGTTAAACCCACGAAAATACCAATTTATGCAACGATCACCCCTTTTCACAGTTTACTTTTTCTTTTGAGAAATGGATTCTCATTAGAAGAGCCTCCACGTGATGAAATAATTCTTGGGGCCAGTTTAGAGGAGAAAAATTTTGATAGTCGTGTGAAAAGTGTCATAGATGAATTTACAAAATGTTCCACAATTAAACCAGATTCTGTTAAAATAATTAATACTACAAAAGATGGTGGTCCGTCAGAACATATCATGGAAATTGAATGTGAAGGGCCGGGATTGGGAAACCTCGTATTTTACATTTCGTATTTTACATCTTCGTATTGCACATTTCGTATTGCGGAAACTTCGTATTTCAGCACATTTCGTATTTTACCATTTCGTATTTCACATTTCGTCTTTCATACATTTTGTACAAAAATTGAACATTTCGTCTGCCATACATTTCATACAAGCATATCAACCAATAAAATAATAGAATTGTGGTTTTATAAGGTCAAGGGCGCTATGCGCCTCGGGTCTAAGTTTGAAGTCGAACATCATGCTTTTTAATTATTCATTTATTTAAAAATTTTATGTAAATTTCCAACTGCTTCAGCAAATATTTCAAATTTTACCACCAAGTCTGAGAAATATTGGTAAATGTTTACAATATGCTCTTAAAACCCATTTGAGCTTTTTATTCATAACTTTATCAAGACATTAGATGGAGATTTTATAAAAGGGAAACGTGACCATTAAAATGGATTTTATAATAATTCCTTAAGTTTTTTTTTTGTAGATATATCTTGTGTAGCCGGGCTTTTGCCCTGAAAGATTCTTTATGGAGACCAAAGCTTTTCGCGGCCAATTGCCCAGCACCGCCCAGGCTCTGTGCCTCCATCCGATCTCTTCCAGGCCATGTTACCGACTGACTGACAGTTATCTCTTGTCTTATCTCCTGTTATCCTGTTAACCAAGGCCAAGCTCACAGACGACGAGCAACCGAACCAGTAAAAGGCCTTGCTTGGAGCGGGAGGCGGGAAATATGAAGTTGCTGCGAACAGGGAAGGGATAGCCGAGCCATTGCCGCTCTGTATTATTGTTATTGGATATGAGATGGAGGTAGTCCAAGTGAACATTTCGTCCTTTGACACCGTGTATTTTGATTTCGTTAAAACTATTAAAAAATTGACTAGATTTCGAGCAAAAATCACTGAAGACTAATTGGACATGAATCACAGAACAAGTTTTACCAATTTCGAAGCCCCATTTAATAACTTAGACCCCATTTTCGAAGCAAAATATCGGAGTCCATTTGACATTTCAAAATTTAGGTTATGTTTCGTTCTTTTAGCGATTTTAATCATTTCTTGGACTGTTTTCACTAGTTTTTCATCACTATATGTTAAAAAATTACTTGTTTTAAGGAATTTGTGTGGTAGTTCCCCCGACACCTAAAGCTTAAAATCTCCCGCTTGTGGCATTCTTCCGTTTCGTGATGTTATCATCGCCGGCTAGCGCCGCTTGCTCGGTTCGATCCTCGCTCACCCTCAGTGTTAGTCGATCACTAGACAGCGAGAGAAGAAGACATTCTCTCCAAAAGTTCGAGAAAGGAGTTATCTTACTGCCCATTCAGTCAGATTAGTTTCGGGAACAAGCGAGGAGGGGTTGCGAGCAAGTGAGAGCAAGCCCCAGTTCTGCCTACACGGCGGGCAAAAGTGGATTTTACCTCCACATTTGAATGTTATTTTTTCACCAAAACTTAAGAAATTATCGAAAAACTAAGAAAATGTGGGAGCATTTCGCATGCAAACAACTGAGCATTCTCAAAGTCGCACACTAACGCAGCTATCATCAGCAGGCTGTCATACACGCTCACTTCCCTATCCTTATTCAGAGCGGCAATGGCCGAGCTCAATTTCGCTATCAGGAGGAAAGTTTCTCTAACACTTAAAAATTTCTATTTTTTATCACATAAAACTGCAGCCTATTTATATATTACGTTTTTTTTTGCCAAACATTTTTTTTAATGAAATCCGTACAAGAAAAAGTATGCGGCTGTCGAAAATACCATTAAAGTAGTCGTAAACGACTATTCGAACCGATCTATAATTAAATTTTTGCGCGGAATTTCTCAAAATTTTCAGTTTTCACTATCTTAGCAATAAAATTTTTCCATATAAAGTAAAATTTACGAATTTTATTTTCTTTCAACTTCGTCGTATTCCACATTCTGATATGAAAAAAACCAAAGGCACGGAAACAAAAATATAGAAAAACAAAACGAAAGAAATAAAAAGAATATAAAATAAAAAAAATAAATAAAAACGACACGTCTGACACAGGGTAAGGGGACCCAGCATTGAGCCATTAATTAACGCCCTGGTTTAGGAACTATTTCAGCCCTAATCGACAAGGTCTGAGCGGCCCAGCAACGAAAGAGTTCCCTGTTCGACATTTCCCGACGGTCACGGCCTCCCAAATGTTCAGAAAGTGGTAGCCACCAAGGAGAACTATTGCTTCAACCGCGTTCGTTTTTTCCCACGCCGTAAGGATTTACATTGAAGCGAACCCTGTTCCGAACGCGTTTGCTGAATGGTGTTCAAACAGGGAACTTTCGTTTCTGGGGGTAGGCCCGAATTAAGGGCAATGGCTCGGCTATCCCTTCCCTGTTCGCAGCAACTTCATATTTCCCGCCTCCCGCTCCAAGCAAGGCCTTTTACTGGTTCGGTTGCTCGTCGTCTGTGAGCTTGGCCTTGGTTAACAGGATAACAGGAGATAAGACAAGAGATAACTGTCAGTCAGTCGGTAACATGGCCTGGAAGAGATCGGATGGAGACACAGAGCCTGGGCGGTGCTGGGCAATTGGCCGCGAAAAGCTTTGGTCTCCATAAAGAATCTTTCAGGGCAAAAGCCCGGCTACACAAGATATATCTACAAAAAAAAACTTAAGGAATTATTATAAAATCCATTTTAATGGTCACGTTTCCCTTTTATAAAATCTCCATCTAATGTCTTGATAAAGTTATGAATAAAAAGCTCAAATGGGTTTTAAGAGCATATTGTAAACATTTACCAATATTTCTCAGACTTGGTGGTAAAATTTGAAATATTTGCTGAAGCAGTTGGAAATTTACATAAAATTTTTAAATAAATGAATAATTAAAAAGCATGATGTTCGACTTCAAACTTAGACCCGAGGCGCATAGCGCCCTTGACCTTATAAAACCACAATTCTATTATTTTATTGGTTGATATGCTTGTATGAAATGTATGGCAGACGAAATGTTCAATTTTTGTACAAAATGTATGAAAGACGAAATGTGAAATACGAAATGGTAAAATACGAAATGTGCTGAAATACGAAGTTTCCGCAATACGAAATGTGCAATACGAAGATGTAAAATACGAAATGTAAAATACGAGGTTTCCGCGAACCGAAGGGCCTGATTATTCAGTAGGGCAAACATTTGGATCTCATAATTCAGAAACCCCTCTAACTACAATAACAGTTCCTGTGGGTGATGGGGAGATTAATGTACATCTGTACAAAGACAATTACGAATCAATCGAAGAAATTATGAAAATAATATTGCAAGAAATACCTTATAAAGAAATAAACAGAGAAAAGCTTTTGGACATTTTGCATAATTCTCAATCACCTCCTATTGAGAGAAACATCAATGAAGATGAAATTGTAACATCAACTTTTCATCCCTCTATAACACCCCAAGCAGCTCCACCAAATCATACCCGCGATTTAATGTTTGTTTATTCAGACATTATAAAGCCTCAATTAGTGAGTAATACTTTTGCAAGATGTTTGAGGACAATCTTATTGATTCAAAATAGTGAAATTTATAAATCTTTTAATTCCATACAATATTTTCCTCTCGAAAAAAACAGTTTTGATACAATAGAAATACTTATAACATCTCAGAATGGAGAAACATACAATTTTCAACCAAGTTCTACGCCGACAATGTTAGTGCTTCATTTTAAGAGGAAGCTGAGATGAGATCTTGCAAGGGTATAAATACATCTGAAATTGCAAATTTCTACACTCTATCAAACATGGCTAGCCTTTACACGTCGTATTATATGAAACAAATTGGACACGGAGAAATTGGGAATGTATACGTTCCTGATTTTTTCGGTGTACAAAGAGGAAGAGGTCTTGGGTCAATCCTTGGAGGTCTGATGAGATTTCTAAGACCATTATTTATGAATGGATTGTCAGCTCTCAAGACACAAGCTGCGAAAACTGGTGCCCAAATTCTAACTGATCTTGGTACAAAACCAATCAAACAGATTTTGTTGCAGCGTGGTACAGAGGCCCGAGATGAGTTGAAGCAGAAAATTATTAAAAAAGTACGAAATATGACGGGGGAAGGTATAAATACCAGATCTCGACAGAGAAATCCTATTCTTTCTACATCATCCTTACCTTCAGGATCTGCAGGAACAAGTAAAAAGCATAATATTCTCCACAAGATTAAATCAGCCATTTCAAAGAGGAAGCGCAAATTGAAGAAAGTGAAATCGAATAAAAATCAAAAACCGCGAAATTTAGACATTTTCTCATAATGGCTGAGTACAAAGAGTGCATGAAGAGCGAGTTGGATATTTTTCTAACACCTCCTGTACAAACATCCATTCTACGCGCCGATGAAATCTCTTATCAACCATTGGCAAGTCTCGAGAATCCTAAAGTTATAGAATTTTACTCAGTCGCGCATGGAGATTGTTACCGAGATTTGTCTTCAATCTACATCAAATTTAAAATCCAACTCCTTAAGGAGAATGGCGAAAACTTCAACGAGGAGGATGTGGAGCAGCCAGGAGTTGTAAATAACATTCTTCATTCGATGATTCGTTCTGTCTCAGTTTCTCTAAATGGGAAAACAATTTCCCAAAATGAAGGAGACTATCATTATCGAAGCTACTTTGAGACTCTTCTAACCTATGGAAAGGGAGCAAAAGATACGTTTCTACGCAATTCTGGATGGATTCGAGATACTGGGGGTATGGAAGATTTAAGTTTTACCAACACTGGGTTTACTGAAAGGAAGAACTTGTTTAAAAATAGCAAAGTAGTTGAAGTTTTAGGGAAACTGCATTGTGACATGTTTAATCAACCCACATTTCTAATTAACAATGTGGATCTGCGCGTAATTATCACTCTTGAAAAACCATCATTCTTTATCTTGTGCAATGAAAGTTTGAATCCCCAATTTCGCGTTCATGAGGCCACCATGTACATGAAGCAGTTGACTCTAAATCCTAACATATTGTTTGCACACAACAAGGTTTTGGAACATAAAAATGCCCAATATCATTATAAAAAAGTTGAAATTAAAACAGTAACAGTCCCATCGGGGTCAAACTCTATCAATCTAGATAATATTATTTACGGAGTGTTGCCCCGAAGAGTAATTTTTGCTATGGTAGATAATCTAGCATACAATGGCCAAAAGTCTAAAAATCCATTTAACTTCCATCATTACAATATTTCAGATTTTGTTCTTCTTGTCAATGGTACACCTTATCCTGTACAACCATTGCAAATGAGTTTTGCTCAAGATCAATATGCGAAAGCTTATCAAACTCTCTTCACGGGCACAGGGATTCATTATGATGATAGGGGCCATGAGATTACTTATAAAGATTTCAAGAATGGCTACTTTATTCTTGCCTACGATCTAAATCCCGATGCTCATTCACAGGGGTGTCTTTCTTTGTTAGATCAGGGCTCAATTCGTATAGAGGCACGTTTTTCGCAAACCATACAGAACACAATTACTTGTATTGTATATGCTGAGTATGATGCAAAGCTTGAAATAGATAAGAATAGGAACATCATCTTGTCATAAGAAAACCAGGAAAATGTTATAATAAAAATATTTTTCATGTAAAAATGATTTGTTTTAATATTAAAAATAGAAAATTCCCACAGCAATTAAAAAAATCCCACGACAATTAATCTGCAATCCCATATGACACAGCCCGTGCCAATTTTTTGCTATCGGATGCACTCTTTAAGTGTGGCTGGCTCACAGGATGGCTCATATGTCCAGACAGCTCGCGCAGTAATCTGAGATCTTCTGTCTCTGCTATTTTTCCCACCAAGTGACGCGCGCAATTATTCCCACGGGGCATGTGCATGTGTATGAAAATGTATGCATGCATGGGAAATGGCTATATGGGATATCTATGCATGGGTGACGTCAGCCTGTGAACGATGCAACGGTTCACGATTCAGCGGAAGCCCATCAACATGCCGCCGTGGCCGAGTGGTCTAAGCGGTGGTACACATTACGTTTAAGACTTTAAGTATCTGTCGGTTCAATCCCAGGTCTCGGCCAAAAAATTTTCACGTCGCGAAAAAAAATTACGGGAATAGTTAATAATAGGAATAACAGAGGGCGCGCACATAGAAAATAAGAACAGCGGTCGGTAATAAAAATGGCGGACAAAAATAAAAATGGCGGATAAAAAATAAAAATGGCGGACAGAAATATCAAAATGGCGGATAGACATTCAAAATGGCGGATAGACATTCAAAATGGCGGACAGAAATTCAAATTCACAATCATAGATGGCGCTCGTGTACTCTAACGGAAAATTCAAATTCAAATTTTCAGTGAGTGACGTCATCTCCCGGGTGACCTCGGCCCACAAAATATTGCGTCATGTCTCCAGGGTGTGACGTCATCATACACGTGACGTCACACACACGTGACATCACAAAACAGCGACTTGCTCCATAGTGACGTCACACCCACTTGCTCGATAGTGACGTCACAAACAGCGACTTGCTCCATATGTGACGTCACAAACAGCGACTTGCTCCATGTATACTACTTATGTATTTCTAACTAAATTAAAAATTAAATTAAAAATTAAGACAAGAATAACTTTAAAAAAAGATTTGCTGATAGGCAAATAGATTTTTACGTGATTAATTTGAAGTTTTGTGAAAATATTCATTAGTAATTAAAAAGAAATGTTTTTTTTAAATTGCAAAACCAATTTAACTTCTTATTACTTTTTTTAAAATTAGAATAACATAGAAGAAAAATGATATTTACTTATTATGCTTCAAGCTGTCGTTCAAAAAGGTCATCTTTTGACCTAGAAAAAACTTGTTGGTCTTTCGTTTTGATTGGGCAGCAGATGATGTGGGTACCTGAGAATTTTTATAATTTACGTATCTCCTCTTTAGTTTTCCCCATTTTTGCTGAGCACTTAAAGCTGAAAATAAAAGAACATTTTTATAATTTTGTAATAAAATAAGCAAAAAGAAATCACAAAGCAAATTAATAGGAACATTAAGTGTACTACAAAATTAAAAATTTTGGAAATTACCATACCTGTGCAGTCCAGAATATCCGCCAATGCATTCCATTTTGTGAGATTGTAGTCTCTGAGAAAATATTCTGGACAGCCTTTGTCTCACAAACTTCTTTCGTCACGGACTAACTCCACAAGCATTTCTAACTTTTCCTCGGTCCACTGCTCCATATTTACACAGAATTTTTCACAATTTTCCTGTACCATATGGCACCATACACAAACATTGCTTTGTTTATTTATTTGACATTGGAAATATCTTGGAAAGATTCATGGGAAGTTACTGGAAATTCATTGGAAATACATTGGAATTGCGCCAAATTTACTGGAATTATGACTGGTGAAAAGTGGTGAATATCACCACTTTTTTGAAAGAAAACCTCCGAGAGGTTTCTTTCGTAGGTTCGTATGTGTGAGACATCGAATGCTAGAGCTCGCGTGAATAAGATAGAGTTATGTGAAAACCTGGTACAAAAACGAGATAAAACATCGTTATTAGAAGGTAGACGTTGATTTGCAAGTTTGTTTGAGGCATAACATGCATGGTCGAAAAGTCCTCCATAGGTTTTGTTCCCTTGTTGAATTTCAGCAAGGGGTTACTCAAGTATGGAATACCGACACATTTTTCCGCTAGAATCCATGGAATCCATGGAATCACTGATCAGTTTCTAATAGAATCTCAAGTGGAATCCATATAGAATCACCAGAATCAATTAGAATTACTGGAATAAAATGGAATCACAGAATACCTCAATTATGATTGCTATCATTTTGAAAATTAAGAAATAAAAAAAAGACTTTAAAAATTCAATAGAGGTGAATTCGATATTTGTTTACCTTTAAGAACGATTGGGTCGTATATGATCCATGAAATTTAAGAAATATTCCTGAAAATACCGAATGATGATAACTTTTACTTTGTTGAAATTATGTGGCTTTTTGTTTCAAAAAGTTTTTACTCAAAAAAATATATTACTGCTCTCTGTTTGAGTTCGAACAGTAAAAATAGAAATATAAAAATATTAAAATTCAGCCATTAATGTGAAAAATTGAATTTATTTTCACTGTTGATCTGAAATATTTATTATACAGCAAATATCTGGGAAGTTGCAAAAAATATCTGAGAAATTTGAACACGGGAATAAAATGAATCACAAATTAGAATAATTGAGAATCACGGAATACCGAGTTGAATCATCAAGAGAATCACTTACTTAGAATCATTGGAATCACATGGAATAACGGAATATGGACACAATTTTTCGCCCTTGAGTAACCCCTTGAATTTCAGCTTTCTACCTTTCCTTAGAAAGGAGTTATAAGGTAAAGTGGCCCCATTTTGTATGAGGACTTTCAGAATAGGGGGTGGAGGGAGCGGGTGGTATGAATAAATAAAAGGTTTAAAACATAGACTGACCCTGTGCCGAATTTCATCAAGATCACTTTAGCAGTTCTTGTATAATTCGTACTCAGAGCAACAATTTTTTGCAAGGATAAAGGATTTTTTTACAAGGACTCCCAGTGTTTATCGTTCTGGGTACCGACATTTTTTTAACCTTATATCAAAATCTTCAAAATGAGCCTACTCTCACCTTCGTATGAGGATGAATCATCGCCCATATACATTTGGTCATTCTAAAAAATAGTTTTTTATGCTCTAGAACTGTTCCTCCATGGTTTAGAACATTGGTCCCGGAACAAAAGTTGTTACTTATACTAATGTCTATCCAATGACATAGGTCTCGTTCGTGGCGAATCCGGGACCTGATTTGACCATTCTCCTTTCACATGCGGGACCAAAAAGACGGAGAACCAATGCACGAATACATCGTGGAGCTAAACACACTAGCGGAAACGTGCAACTTCGGAACATTTCTGGAATCAGCACTGAGGGATAAAATGGTGTGTGGTATTCGAGATAGCCGTCTGCACTCTAAACTGATGAGAGAGCAGGATCTCAAGTGGAGTAAAGCACAGAAAATGTGCATGGCAGAGGCGCTTACTCGGGAAGAGGTCAGGCTTATGGATGGGAACCATGTGCGTAGAGTTGAAGAATCAACAAGAGCCTCTGGATCATCAGGCCGCAAAAAATCCAAAAGCAATCCATACGGAGGACAGGAAAGGGCGGCAATTACACAGCAGGAGTCTGAGGAAGAAGACAATACATGTGGAAACTGTGGCAGAAGTCATGCTCCGGGAAGGTGTCCTGCATGGAGCAGTACTTGCCGGAAGTGCTCTAAGAGGGGACATTGGGCAAAAATGTGCCGTTCGAGGGGCCAGCGTCAACACCGTCAGCCATCGGAGTCATCCAGCCAATCCAGTGAGTCAAATATATCCCAAAATCAACATTCAAGTGTCAAAAGTATTCATATTGTAAATAATGAAACTTCCTCTGACGTAATTGTAATTAATTTGTAGGTAGAGGATGAAATTTTGGAATTTGAGGTGGATTCGGGAACAATTTGTTCTGTTATGGCATGGGATGACTACCTTTTTTATTTTGGTAACCACTCATTGGAGCCTTGTACTCAGAAATTGATCTCAGTGGAGGGATCGCGTCTCATTACCAGGGGGGTTTGCAACGTCAAAGTAAAAGGTTTGATGCTTCCCTTATTTATTATTGAAACTAAAAGACATTGTCGTCCGCTTCTCGGTCGAACGTGGCTGGATGCATTGTGGCCCGGGTGGCGCACTAAATTAAGCTTTTTGCATGCCGATTCCATCAGTGCCGTGACTCAATCTTCCGCGGATACTGACGATGAGTTTTTAAAGAATTTGCCGCAGCGCTTTCCAAACGTCTTTGAAACAAAAGATAATCCCATAAAAATTTCAAGGCCACTATTAATTTAAGCCCTGATGCCACTCCCATTTTCTGCCGGGCTCGGCACATTCCCTACAAACTCGAAGAAAAGGTAGAAAAACGGTTAGAAAAAATGGTTCAGGAAGGTATTCTTGTCTCTGTGGCCCACAGTGAATGGGCATCACCATTGGTAATCGTTCCAAAAGGTGAAGATATTCGAATGTGCGTGGATTACAAGGTCTCCATAAATAAATTTATGGAAAAAGACCATTTTCCATTGCCAAATATAAATGATTTATTGTCCAAGGTACGAGAAGACAAAGTGTTCTGCAAGATTGATCTGAAAAACGCATATCAACAGTTAGAGGTAGAGGAAAGTTCACGCAAATACTTGAACATTAATACACATCGGGGATTATATCAGTATACACGTATGCCTTTTGGGATTTCAACAGGGCCATCGCAATTCCAAAATATAATGGAAGAAATTATCAGGGCTCAGAGGTGCGTTTTATGCTACTTAGATGATTTATTGATCATTGGGAATGATCAAAAATAATGTAAAGAGAGAGCTTTATATCTGCTAGAGAGATTAAATGAGTTTAACGTGAAAATCAAAGTAGAAAAATCGGAATGGTTTAAACGGGAGGTGACCGTCCTGGGACAGGTAATTGTTGCGGGGGGTATCCGGCCAAACCCTGAGAAAGTCAGGTCAGTAGAACACGCACCTCCTCCGAAGAATGTGAAAGAATTGCAAAGCTATTTAGGACTTGTAAATTATTACAGTCGCTACTTCAATGCAACGGAAATCCTTCATCCTTTGTACAAATTACTTAAGAAAGGGGCAAGGTGGGAGTGGGGGGATGAGCAGCAGAAAGCATTTGAGGACTGTAAAACAGCAATTTTAGGGGAAACCGTATTGGCTTGCTTTAACCCCACTCTTCCCATGATAATATCCTGTGATGTATCATCGTACGGGATTTCTGCGATTTTGAGTCATGAAATTAAGGGCACGGAACGTCCAGTTCATTTCGTTTCAAGAAGCCTGGCAAATGCTGAGAAAAACTATTCGCAACTAGACAAAGAAGCTTTAGCTATTGTGTTTGGGCTCAAAAAATTTTATAAATACATCTATGGACATCACATAAAAATTGCATCGGATCATAAACCTTTGAAGGCACTATTCGGTCCTAAAACCCAATTTTCGGGAGTGGCTTCCGGACGAGTTCTGCGATGGCAGTTATTTGTGTCGACATTTGACTATGAAATAGTATTCAAAACAAGTCAGCAAAATGGGAATGCAGATGGGTTGTCGCGGCTCCCTCTTCCGGGGGAAGTAGCTAAAACTGAAGATATTGATGAATATTTGCCTATTCATAATCTAGCGACACTTTCAGGTCCGTTGGATTTAAATAAAGTGGAAAAGGGTTACGAGGGTGATAAAATTTTGAAAGATGTTCTGAATTTTACCAAGAATGGTTGGCCCGACAGCGGGAAATTGTCAAAGGATTTGGCGTATTACCACCGACTGAAGTGCTCCTTCTCAGTGGACGGGGGGATTCTGTACTATGGGATTTTCGTAGTTATTCCACGTGAACTGGAATCGCGTGTCTTAGGTCTGTTACACGAGGGGCACTTGGGTATTGTTCCTGTTGTGGTTCTCACCTGAGGAAGAAGTAGGAATATTAGGTTAATATATATCCCAGCCTTGTAGCCGATAGTCCGAGTGGAGATGGTGAGACCACACACTAAATACAATAGTTTAATCTGGATAACAATTACTATATTTAAACTATTAATTAAGTTTATTAAATACACTTTAGAGCACGAGGCCTCTATCTACAGAACAATTCAAGAATAAGTAATTATGCAATAATCCCGGAAGCAGTAATTGACAATCGTTTGGGACAACCTGCATTGGTTAGGTGCTGCCACCTAACATCTCCCCCCTGATAGAAAAAGCTCAGGTGCTCCTAGGTACCCGAGAGCATAAATGAATGGAAGAAATCCGTGTTGGCGCTCTTGAGTTCTGTCTCTGGATAGTAGGATCCATAGGGTCCGGAACAACTGATGAGCCATGAGAAGATTATGCAGATTGACATCCAGTGAGAGAAATGAGTTGCTTTGTATGAGTTCGAGTTCGGCGGGTCGTCTAAGTAAACTCCAATAAAACATTCTTGAGAACATTTCCTTTCTTCATTTATGATTGAGCAAGAAGTCCACTCAGTTACATGACCTTGTTGGGTGTATACCGTCTCCCCCACAGAAAAAATTCTGTGTTTCGCACGTTTCGCACCATGTTTTCCCTTGAATATATCCTCCCTAGGAACATTTCTTTGAGGTAAATCGTCTTGCAGAGGTTTCAAGAGGTCCAACGGAATACGAAACTGTCGACCAAGTATAAGCTCAGAGAATGAAGTTTCATTGAAAGTGTTAGGGTTCAGTGTTGCTGTGTAGTTCATCACAAGATTTTGAAATGCTGAATGAACATCCCCTGAATCCTTTAATTTCGTAATGGTATAGCTTATAACGTCTACAACAAACGTCTCTGCTTGGCCATATGATTGTGTATGGTAATCCAGCCACTTTGCATAAAAATCTCTGGATTTGAAGATTTGAGACCTTTGCGGCGGAAATTTTGTTGAATGGGGTCGCCAAACTTTTGACATGAGCGAAGCAATTTGAGCGAGCAACTTGGGGTTATAGTGCATCAGAAAAAGATCCGAAAAGAGAATTTCCCTGACTTTCTCAAATACCTGCTGGCATTCAAGTATCCCCCGCCATGCGACATCCTTTTTGGGCATAGGATCAAGTGCTTGTCTGATATCGCTCATAATTTTGACAAATCCGGAATAAAAGGTTCGTGAGCCCAGAAACGACTTTAACTCCGCAAAATTTGTGGGTGAAGGAATGCTTGCAATAGCTCGTAATTTTTCGGTGTTAAGACGCTGACTGTTTTGGCCAGATGCGTTAGTGGTTTCGAAAAATTTATCCTCCTTCATGAAAAACATGTATTTTTCAAGTTTAATGCGCAAATTGTTTGAATGGAAATGCTTAAAAACAGCTGAAAAAGCTTTCCCATGGCGCTCCATGTCAGGAGTAGCATAAGGCACATCATCGCTGAATGACGAAATTCCCGCAAAGTCTGTGTCAAACTTGGGGTTGGGAATAGGATAATGGGCTTTTGTGTACTCACTGTACTCCATGGGCATGATGATCTCGACATTTTGTGGTCTCTGATGTTCTTCGTCTACCAATTCAGTCATAAGAATCGGTACTGGGCATCTGGTACGAAAAACTGGTGCACAATTTGGCTTAAGGCAAAGGTGTTCCTTCGCTTTGTTGTTGTTATGTTTTCCCAAACTCTGTGATAAAACTGTTGTTGCTGCTGAAGACTTCTGCTTGAGCTTTGTGACGATGTTGTGTCTGATTGTGTATCCCTCAATGGCCTTTACCGTACTGGTGCAGGTGAAGGTGGAAGCTGGTACATTCCATAATCCAAAAAGAGTGAGCCAATCAGCCCCAAAGAGATTGATATCACTAGTGCTTATGAGACACTTGGCTGCGCGATTCATCTCCCGGAAAGTCACCTGTGTATGAAGCTCACCATGGAAAGTCAGTGGATTTCCTTGTGCATCTCTCGCTGTGATGGAGGGATTCTGAAGTGGTGGAGAGCCCATAAGACGCCAATTTGCATCTGAGATAATGGTAACTTCCGATCCTGGGTCGTACAACAAACGATAGGTTATGTTGTTTATTTTGACATCGACACTGCGTCTGAGTGAAGTCAATGAACACTCGTCTATGGCGATCGCGTTCACGGATGCTTGCTGTTTTTCCCGAGGGGGCTTGTTCCTTGCAGAAACTACCCCGCAATAACCATCCCTGTGTCCCTTTTTGTTGCAGGAAGGGCAGGTTTGATTTGAATAAGTACTCACAAAATTTCACAAAATGCATTCCACCGCACTGCCAGCACGGAGAGGGTGGTGTTGTTTTTGGAGACTTTTGAGAGTTGTTGTTTGTGTGTGCGTGTGCTTTGCCTTTGCTGTTGACAGGTTTCTGCTTGACAGCACACACTTCCATTGAAGAATTGTTCCCTTGAGCTGATTGCTCCACAACTGCACTATCCGATTTAATTGTGGTGAATCTGATGGATTCCTCAGCCATGAGATTGAGTGTAATCTTCGAGGGATCTTCAGTGTCCAAAAGACGTAAAAGGCGTGATCGCACCTCCTTGTCTTTACTGTCGCGAAGGCTCATGATGAAGATAAGAACCTTAAAGTGTTCTGGCGTCAAATCTCCAAGACGGAAATCTTCACACGCTTTGTTTACTTTTGTAGAGTGGCTCTTGAAATCATCTGCTTCGTCTTTCTGCATCTGAAGACACTTCCATCGGATGTGAAATAAGGATTCACGTGAGCCGTAGAGTTTGTTGAGGGCCTCGACTGTTTGCTCGTAATTGAGATCTCTGGGTGCTCTTGGCAGTAATGAATTAACATAACCTGCATGGCAATTAGGGCTAAGTTTTCTCAAGAGAAGTCTCACCCTGGCGGCTTCTGAGAGTGCTTTGGCATCTTCCTTGAAGATATCTTCGTAAAGGCAATACCATTTGTCAAACGTGGTGCCTTTCTCCGGATCAAAAGAAAATTCTTTAATCGACGGTGCCAAAGCCTCAATGGTCAATTCAGGGCGCTGTTCTCGATTTTGTATCTGCGAGATGAGTTCTAGCATTCTTGCCAATACATCGGTAAGTACAGAGTCTTTGTCTTCTGCCTTACTCGCCATGTTTTGAGGTTAGGTTGAATCCACGAGGTAGTTGTGAATGATTCCTTTCCCGTGGTCCTGTTGCTGCCAAGAGAGGTTCTTGCCCTCTCGTCGCCACTGTTGTGGTTCTCACCTGAGGAAGAAGTAGGAATATTAGGTTAATATATATCCCAGCCTTGTAGCCACTGTTGTGGTTCTCACCTGAGGAAGAAGTAGGAATATTAGGTTAATATATATCCCAGCCTTGTAGCCGATAGTCCGAGTGGAGATGGTGAGACCACACACTAAATACAATAGTTTAATCTGGATAACAATTACTATATTTAAACTATTAATTAAGTTTATTAAATACACTTTAGAGCACGAGGCCTCTATCTACAGAACAATTCAAGAATAAGTAATTATGCAATAATCCCGGAAGCAGTAATTGACAATCGTTTGGGACAACCTGCATTGGTTAGGTGCTGCCACCTAACAGTTCCCATGAAAAATCTTGCTCGATCTTATGTTTGGTGGCGAAATATAGACCAAAATATCGAACAGCACGTAAAGAGCTGTCCGGAATGTGCAAGAAGCAATCCTTCAGGCTCAAATGTCCTTTTTCCGTGGAAGGCTGAGTAACAACTCTTCAATCGAGTGCATATAGACTTTTGTTAAATCGCGGGGAAGACGATCATTCTGTTGATCGATGCCCACAGTAAATGGATTGAAGGGCAAATTTTGCGCTTAACGCGAGCAGAAGATGTGATGGAATTTCTCCATTCTGTTATGAATCGATTTGGGAAAATTAGAACGATTATCTCTGACAATGGCCCGCCTTTCGGAAGCTTTAAATTCAAAGAATTTTGTAAAAATATTGGGATTGATATTCTAAAAAGCCCTCCATACCACCCGCAAAGCAACGGCTGGAGAGCGAGCAGTACAGACAATCAAAAATAAAGCACACAAGACGTTGCAAACTATCCACACGTTTAATAATTCTATTTTGCAGAATATTATCGCCACCTACAATCGCACGCCATCTGCCAGAACGGATTGCTCACTGGGAGAAAATATTTTTAAATTCAAACCTAGGATTGAATTAGACGATTTAAATCAATACAGAAGTTCGATTTTGAAGTCAAAAGAGAAATTGAAAACGTTAAATAACAAAAAAAAAAAGAAGTGAGATTTTCTAAAAAAGTTCTAAATAAGCCTAAACAAGAAAATGTTGTGGAATTTAAAAAGGGGGAGGAGTTTTGGTATAAATGTAATTCGAATGCATTTGCAAAATTCATTCCCGGAAGAATCCTTAGTAGGGAAATTAGTGTTAGATATTGGATTGAAGTTTCAGGAAGAACTATTCAAGCTCATGTGAGCCAATTAAAGAAGAATGTCCATCCGAAACGTACGTATATTAGATATCCTATCTACATTCAGAAAGATACACCACCTTTATATCCGACCAAGGTAGAAGAATTAGAATTGGGTGAAGATGAAGACTCGTGGTATGAATATAGTGAGGGAGACACAGATACGAAACCAACCCCAACCCCTGAAGTTTTGTCTAAAAGAAGTCAAAGGGCTAGAAGAGCGCCAGAGCGCTGGGGTTATAAGTAAATGAATTACAATATAGTTATAGGCACCCCTTTCCCTTCTTTAAAGAAAAGAAAGTTTTGAATTATATCCATTTTAAGGGGTGAAAAGTGTGGTAGAGCTAGTAGGAGCTGGATGGAGTTAGGGATAGTTTTGGGTATGATTGTAAACGTCAGAGTGAAGAGGAGGAAGCAATAAAGATGCACTCTAACCACCACCTTGCGGGTGATCAGTTCTCAGTGCTGGATATCCAGGAATTTGTGGCCAGACACCACACTTGGCAAAGACCAGTCATAAAATATAGTAGAAAAATATAAAAGGGAAAAAATGCCACGGAGAAGAATGGGATGGGGCCATAAAACTCCGGGGGCAATAAAAAATGAACCCTTCCCCAGGCAAATTTCCAAAAGATATAACATGGGCATTGTAATCCGAAACAAATTTTTGCATGTCTTGATGACTTTAATTAATTATTCTGATTAAACTATTAGTCAGATTTTCATAATTTTAATACCAATGATCATCTGAAGAGTCATACTTTCCACTGGTATCAAAAAATTTCCAATCGGACGACTCTATGCGATTTGGTTATTGGAATCTTCACTCTGACACATCTCTATGATTCTTAAAGAATATGCACGTGCAACATTTTCAATTTATGTACCCCAATTATTATGGCAAATTAGGATTATATTGCAGTATTTAATATTTGTTTTTTTATAATTTGCAGTTAAAAATGAAATACAGTGATCGCCGCGAATTAAATTATCAGAAAACAAAATTGCCTTCCAAATGTGGAGAAATGCAAGAAATTTAAACGAATGTGGTAGAGTACAAAATTCACAAAGAGCGTCCCGACAGAAATTATCTTCGGAGAGGCTAGTCCCTGAAGTTCAAAACGAACGCTCTGCAAATATATCCGATTTGTCTCATGCGAATGTCTCTGATTTCTCCCATGCGAATGTCTCCGAATCGCCCCAAGCAAATGTTCCCGATTTGTCTCATGCGAATTTTCCTACCGAAGCTTCAGAAAATGAAAATTTACCGTATGTAAGTCTTGTGCATCCAACTTCCAAAAATTATAAAGACAAAATTTTGAAAGAAAGACTCGCAAGAATAATCATAGAGAGCTGAATTGATCGCGAAACAACAAATATGATACTAGGCGCGTTAAATGTGTATGGATGCAATCTCCCCAAAAGCCAAAAAGGTCTTTTCGGTAAAATCCCAGGAAAAGGGACTATATATAAATACTCCCCAACTCGCGGATATATTCATATAGGTCTAGAAAGAGCAATCCAGGCGAATCTCCGTAATATATCACCTCAGGATTTGGGCGATAAAATCTTGTTGGACATTGGGATAGACGGCGTAGCCTTATATAAAAGTATCAAGATGGAGACTTGGCCTATTCTTGGAGATGTTGTCGGACAGCCAACGAAGCCATTTTTAATTGGTGCTTCGTCGGTCAGTATATTCATATTTCACCCTTTAAGGATGATTTGCGACTCTTTCTTGATACATTTTTTCATATATAGGATTTTTGATTTTAAAGGAAAAACCCTAAATTATTAGACAGAATTATATTTTACAGTTTTTTACACATATAAAGTTGAAATATAAGTCATGAATCCTTATAGAAGGTAAATGTCTTAAGAGTTTAGCTAATAGGAACAAAGTTCATAGATTACTTCCTATATATATAATCATCCTGAAAGGCTGAATATAAATTTTGACAATAGGTGGAAAGGACAGATAATCCTAACCGGCTTATGTAGGTGAGATTCTTAACGTGAGCTAACTCGGAGTGCATGCAAATTCGATTTGATGCTGAAGTTGGGAGACGCCATTCAGTTATCTTGAATCAAATTCGTGAAAATTATACAAATTTTGTATTTAAACCAAAATATCAAGGATTTGGATGAACTGGCACAAAAGTAATATATGAGTGAAATGTAGACCAGAATGCTCTCTATAATTTTCCCATAGAACATGATCTCATCGATTACTCAGAAGCCGAGATAAGCGAGGTTTTTTGTTTCTTAACTCGTTTTTTCATCCAGAGTGCCCCAAGTAGTCATTTGTTTAACTTCAACTATATCAAAGAATTGTTGTATTTTGCGGGACTTTCCATTTAAACCCCTATGGTAAGTGTCTTGGTGGAGTAGAGGCAGTCAAATTGGCATCTGAGTGATTTCAAAGCGTTATTATTGGAAAAATCAATTTTTTCACACTTAAACGGAAAAATCGGAGTGATAGCGTAGTCTGAGCGGAAAATGATGTATGGACGAAATGTAGAGACAAATGTGCTCTACAATTGTGTCGAAGTAATCATCAAAATCGGTTCAGCGACAGTCGAGATAATTGAGGTTAAGTGATATTGAAATTGGTTTTTCGACTGTGGCGCCCCTGGTGTTGGTCCCACGAAGTTCAAATATTCTAGAAAGTTGTAGCATTTGGTGAGATCTTTCGCTTAAGCCCTCATTCATCAATATCGGTCACATAGAACCGGAGATATGATTTTTTGAATTTCGTGAACTTTGACCCCTCATATCTCCGGTTCTATTGAAACCACAGCGAACATACGCACCATTTTGGAAACGTCCTAGACTGGACTACAACATACTAAAATTTCATTAACTTGCATAATGCCGTTTTTGAGAAAAGTGACTTTGAATTTCGATGAATTTTAACGCTATCACAGCGCCACCTGTGGTGACTTTTTGAACTTCCATCTGAAAGTGCTCATCGAGACGAAACCAAAAAGGTAAAATTTAGGTCGCTATGTTAATTAGAACCGGAGATAGAGGCCGGTCAATGTTCGAACTTTGACCCCTTATAGCTCGGGTCAGGGGTTTTAGATCGACTTAAGTTTTTTTTTGTTTGATAGGTATAATCAACGGCTACAACATACTAAATTTTCAGCCCGATGCACAATGGAATTTTTGAGTTATTTAACTTTTAAGATTAAAAAATTTTCTTTTTAAAAAAGCGCCCCTAGCGGTGGTTTTATGAATTTGCGATGTTAGAAGGGGAAGTGGCATTTCACGAGAGCTTTCCAAAAAGCCCTCACTTTTTAAATTCTGACAATTAGAACCGGAGTTATGGCCATTTTAAGAAATTTTTTTTGGACCCTTATAGCTCGGGTCAGGGGGGTCGGGGGGCCTTAAGTTTGGTATTGATGGAAAGCTCTAAGGCCCAGCTATAACATACTAAAATTTGAGTCCGCTGAATGCCATAGGGGCGGAGCTATTGAGAAAACAAAAAAAGGGTGGTCTTCAAAATGTCGGATGGAGGGGTGGGGGGTGGGGGGTCAATGCACCAAGTTGCAATTTTCACCCGATATATAACCTTTGCCGAAAACCGCAAGTCGATATCTTTTTTAGTTTAGGAGCTATTAAGCTCCAAAGAGCGGCCGGCCGGTCGGCCGGCCGGGAACGTAACTTAGCCACATATATATTCGGAATCAGGAAGTGGCGAAACACATTTTGGCTAAATTTGAGGTCGATCGGACGACATGAAATTTTGTTAGGATTATAGTAGGTGAGATTGTTAAGAATCTCACCTAACACAATAGGTTTTTGTTTTAGAATTTTAAATCATTTAAAGTCCTGAATATCCTCACTCTATGAATTTTTTCCTAAAAAAAATCGTGAGGGAGGCTTTTAACTTAGCAAGACATGGCATCAAAATTGAAAATTCTCTTAAAAAGTTTGAAATTCGGTCTTTGTTGTGTGACACATCTGCGAAAAGTTTAATAAAACAAACCAAAGGTCACACTTCATATTATGGCTGCTATGATTGTGATTCTCGTGAAGTGAGGGTGCATTCAAAGATGGTATATACGACAGTGCATGGATCACCACGAACAAATACATCGTTCAGATCCAGAGAGCAGCGGAACTACAACAAAATTGTGAATGGTCGTGTTCCTCATAAAATTTCTTTCGAAGGTCTTAATATCGACATGGTTAAGCAGTTCCCGCTGGATGCTCTATATATCGTGGACTTAGGTGTCACAAAGCGCTTGATTAATTCGAATTACCTAAAAATCAGGAAAAGCAAAAGGCTGCGTATGACAAAACAGCATGAAAGGACGGCGGCCAAGAAGTCTGGAAGACTTTCCAAGATTTAAGGCCACTAAATTTCTGTTGTTGTTGCTCTACACTGGTATTGTTTTATTCAAACAATATTTTGCAAAAAAAAGATTATAAACATTTTCTGTTATATTCCTTGGCTATAGAAATTCTAGCAATGCGAAATGTTTCCAATGAGGGGATAGATTTTGCAGAATATCTCTTGGAAAATTTTGTCCAGAACTACACAAGAATTCATACGAGTGAACACATCACTCATAACGTGCATGCCCTGCTTCATTTAGCAGAGAATGTAAGAAATTGCGGTAGCCCGCTATATGACTTTAGCACATACAAGTTCGAAAACCACAACAGGCAAATAAAAAAAAAACTTGTGAGAAAACCTGTTAAAATTCAGGAACAAATTAATAAAAGGACTGAAATGACAATGAAGTTTTCCGACCCCTCTTATGACATCAAAACCGAAATTATTATAAACGCAAGAAAGGCTGATACATTTTTTAAAATGCTTGACGGAAATATATTTCGAATTAAAGAAATACGAGGAAATACACTGAAAGGAAATATTTTTCTACAGACCGAGTCACATTTTAAAGAGCCCTGTGACTTCAAGGACTTCAATATTATACGCATATTATACGGAGATGATGGACGAGTAAGTACATGACCAGCATCATATTCGAAGGACGGCATAAAATATAAATATATGGCATTGCTATTCTATCAACATCTTGTTGTCATTCCTGTACTCCATTTTTTTCAACATTAGACATTTCTAACATTAGAGATTTCGACCTTCGAAGTTGACACCCCTTCATAAAATTAAGTCTTATCTCAAAAAACTAAACAAATAAATGAAATTTTTTAAAAATAAATTTTATATATCGCCGGCTCCATTCCATACTATGCTGAGTCGACTTAGGGCCTCGACAGACCTGAGGATTAGCCGAGAGACGGCTTAGCGTTGTTATATTAGAAATATTGAATAAACCACATTTCCATAATTTTCCACTAAGTCGCCTCTCGGCTTAAGTCGTAAGTGCGTCTAGGGCATTAGCCTTTTACTATTTCGAGAGATTGTTGTGATTCACCACAACCCCTCTTGTACCTAACTCCTCACCCAAACAGTCCCAAATTCTCACACAGTGCATTTCCTATTATTTGTTAACATTCTTTCACCTTGCTCCATTTCCTATATCCCCCAAATCGTTGCATTTCCCACCTTTTTTCCCAGTTCACTATTTAAGGTAAAAATTGTAATTATGTCATTGAGCCGTATGAAATAAATCAACGCAAAAAGTTCGATAGAATTCGGGCGTTTTTCTGTCGAACAACAACAGAACAAAATTCTGTATTTTCACAGGGGTATTTATAGGGATTGAACAGAAAAATATCTTTTAGTACATTCGTTGATATTGCAGAAAAAATATGTCGCGCCAGACAGTAAATCGACTCGCGAAAGTGTTTGCCCTAGGCAAAACCGAAGAAGAAATGCTCGAATTAATTTTAATGAACAAAAATATTGACGGACTAATAGAAGTGATTAGAGGGTGTGACATACCTCGCTAATTCTTGGTAGCGTGAAAAAATTGCATGAATTATAGCGGGCAGGTGTTATTTTTTACGGCGCAGCAGAAGAAACAACTTCTTCTGAATGTGCTTAATAGTGGAACTACAGCAAACATTCAATAGTTTGTGCGAGATCATCATCGATTGTCTAGTGGTTATTCCTGAAGAACCACCGGAACCATGTAGTAATAAGATCTGCAAGATCTGTTATCGCAACATCATCGATGTGGTATTTCTGCCTTGCGGCCACATCCTGTCGTGTGAGGAATGCACGTATAGGGAGGGGCGATACCCTCTACGCTGCGCAGATAATATGTCAACATTTACGAATATTTATTTTTCATAAGGTTAGAAGGAAAAAGGGGTGGCAAAGCGTCCGAGGCTTTGCGAGCTGCTCGAACTCCCGAGAAGGAGCTCTGCCTTATATACCTTTTCGCAAGCATTCTGATGTATAGAAAATTATTGTCGAATTAAATTTGTCTATAAATCACCAAAAACCATCTTGAAGTTGAAAATTGTTCAAGAAGAGGGTTTCAAAAAATCATTAATCTTTTAATATGAATTAGGTATTTGAAATGGAATGCATAGAATTTTCAGATAAATTTATAAATTTATAATTTCTGTTTTTTTGAGAGTGCTGTATTGAAGTGCAAAATGCAAATTATTAAAGTCGTGCAGCAAGCCAAGGAGATCATGTGGTCTCTAGTTGTGGCCTCTAATAGCTCAGTTGATAGAGCACTCGTCTCGTTAACGAGGGGCCTCAAGTTCGATCCTAGGTGCAGGCAGGTTTTTTTTCGAAAAAACTGGTTACTCTGATTGTCCCTTGCTGTGATTGGCAATTATCTGTACTTAAATGCAATTAATAATGATGAAACAGTTCGCAAATTTCCACAATATTTTTTTTTTACGAAACATTTTATTGAACAAATTTGTAAACAGTTTCGTCACAAGATTGCAAACCGTTTCGAAAGATGTTTAGTGAACTCAAATACCTACAAGTTTCGAAACCATTTCGAAACTAGTTTTGTAAACGTAGGTACAAAATGTTTACTTTTCCATACATTTTTTCCCACAAAGTTTCGAAACTTTACATGAGGTGTTTCGAAACTAGTTTCGATACAGTTTGTAAACTTATCCTGGAGGGATGGGTAGAGTGGAGAAGAAGGTGTGCAGCTCAAAAGATCCTAGATTCCATTGATCAGCAGCTCTTTCTGGAAAAGCTTCAAGACTTCAGGAAAACTTGTGGATACGTTTGGATGAACAGGAGTATTTGTAACCAAGAACATTGACGTAAGTACTATGAATATGCTAAAAAAACTCGCTGATTTTATTGCAAAGCTATTTCTGCAAAAAATTCAGGACTACAATTGGAAGAGCATGATAGTGGATGAGGGGAAGGACTTTGAGGAATAATTAGAAAGTGCTTCACCAAAATTCCTGCAAAAATTGATCCAGTGCAACTCTACAAATTTGATTCCGGATACTGGATGACACTGATTTGATTCCGGATACTGGTGATAATTATGATAAATTTTATGAAAAATAAATTCTCATATTTTGGTTTCCAATCCGAAATCTTTTATTGGTTATCCGGTGTACATTAAAGCCTTCTCCCTCTATCCACTACTGTCCAAGCAGGAGTCCCATGGAGAAAGCAAAAGTTTGTAGCCATCTCATCCTTGTGCTTCCGGATGGGAACATTTCCATCGTGGTTGAAAAGGAGGAATGATGGGAGGTGGTTCTGGGGCTTCAAGTGATGGGCTGTGGTAACTACGGATGACTCTTGTATGTACTAGGATCTCCTCAGTGGCTCTGAATAGGTCTATTGTTTTGATTGATTTACCAGGTTCATGTTCCAAAATTCTTCAATTTCCTTCTTTCCATTCATGTTTTAATTTGGTGCACGAGGTCACTGTACCATAAAAATCTTCAAGAATACACAGACATCACAACTTTCGGCAACTTCAAAAGAAAAATCAGCGAAACTGTTCCTCCAAAGCTGGCTTTGATTCCACTGGGAACAACTTCTGTAGAAAAATAACTATCCCAGGGAATTCCAACAAACACTTTTCACACTTTTCCACCACTCAAATGACAAATTTTCATGAAAAATAATCTCAAGCGAAATGCTGAGAGTAATCTGTCAGAAATTTTTTAAAAAAAGTCTAGTGTGGAGGCATTTTTTTTAAATTTTTTTAAAAAACAGTTTTTTTTTTCAAAATTTTTTAAAAATTTTTTTAAAGAATTTTTTTAAAAAATGCTCATAATGTGTAGACAGCATTAGCCAAGAAAATATTAGAGGCAGAGCCATCAAGCTCAACTGTCGTGGAGCCAGTGAAAGTTCCAGAATTTGACGGCAATTATCGTCAATGGAAACAATTTCACTCCGTGTTCACAGCTGTAGTGCACAATGATGAGACAATCAACCCTGCTCAGAAACTCAGCCACCTGAAGTCTAAGCTCAAGGGAGTCACAGCCGATACAATTTCACACCTGGAAATCACCAACGAGAATTACGCAGCTGCATGGGAAACTATCAAGAAACAATTTGACAATAAACCGTCGATCATCGCAGCCCATATGCAGGGTGGTGGCGAGTGGGCTTCGGAATCTTCCCAGAATCCTTATCTAGAACCATGACTGCTCATCCAGATTTATCGATGACCTCATATTTTGTGCGTCCGAAATTATTTTGAAGTTTATTTCCTGGTAAATTCTTAAGCAGCACAGAATCACCTACTTCAATATCAGATAAGGATTTAGCTCCGCGACGTTCATCTTCTCTCTCCTTTCCTTTCTCTTTCAGTCTGCGATCACTATCTCTGAATTCTGAACTAGATGAGGCAGTGGCAATATCTACAAGGGATGGAATCTTCCCTCTTATTGTCCTTCCATAGCATAACTCTGTAGGCGTCTTTCCACTGGTTGAATGCGGAGTTGTATAATACTCCCTCCGTTCCAAAATAAGTTGTACGTTTGGGGAAAAACTTGTTGCGTGTGCAACAATTTTTCGGAGTATATTGGAGATGCTTGTGTGGCGAGGCGACGAGGTCGCCCAAAGCGGAGAAAAGTGGAGGCTTTTGAGGAGTGCTGAGAGAAAAAATCGCCCAGCTCCATCTCTTCTACCACGGACCTCTGTGGAGTAAACATCTCCACTGAATCTTCTCCACCACCAGTACCGCAGCCACCATTACCCTGAGCCACTCCAAGACCCAATGCAAGCTGTCTGGACATCCTCCCAACCTTTGGTGCCTCCCTAGATCCCATGCAACCCAACCACCGATGGAGTGCCCTCACCGGAGGGCACAGGGGAGCGTGGGACATAGTCCATGCCCCCAACGGAAGGACCATGAAGGAAGGAAGATTGGGAATAGGGAGAGGAATTGATATGGAGGAATGTTTAGGATGTAGAAGGAAGATGAGGAAAATAAAATGATTTTCGTATCAAACTAGGGGTTAAGGAATGGTTTAAGAGAATGTTTTTGTTATTAGTAAATATCTTATGTATGAACTATCCTCCATGTTCAGGGATAATATGGGGATCTTACGATGATGGTAAGTTGAGGAATCCATATGTTGAAGTTGTTCATTTTTCGCGTTTCTTTTTTCAAAGAGCTCCGGTAGATAGTTAATTACTAAAAAATGTACTATGATTAACATTACAGGCTGGAATTTGTTTTAAATTTTTAGTATGCACAAGTAGAAATCGACAGTTATTACCGATATGACAATTTTGATTGCTCAAATTTTGAAGAATAAGCAATAAAAAGAACATTCTTTTTTATGTTTACTAATATCTGGGTGCTAAATGGTTAGAGATAGGAACTTGGGAGCTTCAGCGGACCCCCCCATAAGTTGACCCTGGGACCATTAATATGTCCCTCATTTTACCCCCCCCCCCGCTTCCCATCCAAAACCATGTTTCCTAGTATTGATCGAAAACATGTCGTTCGATTTTTTAAGGGGAAGGAGAGGGGCGGGGCAAAAAGTAGGGGCATATTATTGGTTCCAGGGTCAACTTATGGGTGGGTCCCCCGAAGGTCCCATGTCACTATCTCTCACCACTTTGCACTTAATTTAGATTGAAAATAAAACGCAAAAAATAAGGCATTTTTAAGACATTCGTTCCTCAACTTACCATGAAGACTGGACCCCAATTTTAGTGCTGAATATTAAAAATAGTTCTTTACAAGAGATATTTGTTGATACACAAAACATTTACTAACAAACTTTCCCTTAATCCCAATTTTTTCCCAAGCCTATGACTTATTTCGGAACAAGAATTTTTCCCAAACGTACGACTTATTTCGGAACGGAGGAAGTACATAATAAGACAAACGTTCAAGTCTTGCTTCCAGTCATGATTTAGTGCATGGCCGATCTTAATTCTCTTCAATAAGGATCGATTCTGGCCGGTCTTTTCAAAAATTATGCAAAGGTGTACGATTTTATATTTTTAATTAAAGGCAAGCACAAAGAGTGGCCTATGGGCTTGAGGTAAATTTCAACAAATAGAGGAAATTAAAAAAAAAAGAATTATGACGTCTTTCACAAAATATGTTCCCGAATTCAACCAAAGTTAATTAAATTTATCAAAAGTTGTCCAAAAATGGTCGATTTTCAAAAATTCACTGTCTCAGATAAATAGTGCACGATATAATTCACCTAATCAAATTCTCACTGCACAGTGCAAATGCACAAAAATTTGTCTATTTTTTATATATAAAAATCTCGCTCTTTATGCAAATAGAATAGGGGAAAAAGAATAAGAACTTACCGCTTAGTAGCTGGTAATACCAAAAATAAGAACCAGAAATGTATTGAATTTATACAGTCCCTGGTAAACAGGGAGAGATAATCCTAACCGGCTTATGTGGGTGAGATTCTTAACATGAATTAACTTGGAATGCATGCAAATTCGATTTAGAGCTGAAGTTGTGAGTCGCCATTCAGTTATCTTGAATCAAATTCGTGAAATTATACAAATTTTGTATTTAAACCAAAATATCAAGGATTTGGATGAACTGGCACAAAAGTGATATATGGGTGAAATGTAGACCAGAATGTACTCTCGAAAAGATATTGATCAATTATTGGAAAGGGACAGATAATCCTAACCGGCTTATGTGGGTGAGATTCTTAACGTGAGCTAACTCGGAATGCATGCAAATTCGATTTAGAGCTGAAGTTGGGGTACGCCATTCAGTTATCTTGAATCAAATTCGTGAAATTATACAAATTTTGTATTTAAACCAAAATATCAAAGATTTGGATGGAGTAACAGAAAAGTGATATATGGGTGATATGTAGACCAGAATGATCTCTATAATTTTGCCGTAGAACTTAATCTCCTCGACTAATCAGAAGCCGAGATAATCGAGGTTATTTGTTTGTGAACTCGTTTTTCGACCAGAACGCCCCAAGTGTTTATTTGATGAACTTCAACTATATCAAAGAATTGTTGTCTTTTGTGGGACTTTTCATTTAAAACCCTATTTTAAGTGTCTTGGTGGAGTAGAGGCAGTCAAATTGGCATCTGAGTGATTTCAAAGCGTTATTATGGGAAAAATCAATTTTTTCACACTTAAACGGCAAAATCGGAGTGATAGCGTAGTCTGATCGGAAAGTGATGTATGGACGAAATGTAGAGACAAATGTTCTCTACAATTATGTCGAAGTAATCATCAAAATCGGTTCAGCGACAGTCGAGATAATTGAGGTTATGTGATATTGAAATTGGTTTTTCGACTGTGGCGCCCCTGGTGTTGGTCCCACGAAGTTCAATTATTCCAGAAAGTTGTAGCATTTGGTGAGATCTTTCGTTTAATCCTTCATTCATCAAAATCGGTCACATAGAACCGGAGATATGATTTTTTGAAATTTGTGAACTTTGACCACTCATATCTCCGGTTCTGTTTTAACCACAGCGCATATTTGCACCATTTTGGAAACGCCTTAGACTGGACTACAACATACTAAAATTTCATTAACTTGCACAATGCCGTTTTTGAGAAAAGTGACTTTGAATTTCGATGAATTTTGACGCTATCACAGCGCCACCTATGGTGACTTTTTGAACTTCCATATGAAAGTGCTCATCGAGACGAAACCAAAAAGGTAAAATTTAGGCCGCCTATGTTAATTAGAACCGGAGATAGAGGCCGGTCAATGTTCGAACTTTGACCCCTTATAGCTCGGGTCAGGGGTTATGGATCGACTAAATATTTTTTTTTGTTTGATAGGTATAATCAACGGCTACAACATACTAAAATTTCAGCCCAATTGCATAAGGAATTTTTGAGTTATTTAACTTTTAAGATTTAAAAATTTTCTTTTTAATAATAGCGCCACTAGCGGTGGTTTTATGTACTTGCGATGTTAGAAGGAGAAGTGGCATTTCATGAGAGCTTTCCAAAAAGCCCTCACTTTTTAAATTCTGACAATTAGAACAAGAGTTATGGCCATTTTAAGAATTTTTTTTTGGACCCTTATAGCTCGGGTCAGGGGCGTGGGGCCTTAAATTTGGTATTGATCGAAAGCACTAGGACCTAGCTATAACATACTAAAATTTCAGCCCGATCGATGCCATAGGGGCGGAGCTATTGAGAAAACAAAAAAGGGGGGAATTCAAAATGGCGGAAAGAGGGGTGGGGGGTGGGGGGTCAATTCACCATGTTGCAATTTTCACCCGATATATAACCTTTGCCGAAAAGCGCAAGTCGATATCTCTTTTAGTTTAGGAGCCATTAAGCTCCAAAGAGCGGCCGGACGGACGGAAGGGAACGGTTTTTAGCCATCCATATAAGTAGTATAAATCGGGTATCTATACAATAAGTGTGTGTCATAGTATTAGTGAGCCTCACACATACACATACAGCACGCCCGCTCCACCCCGCAGTCTGATGAGTCACAAACACATAGTCATATGATCTTTGATTATAATTAATCTCTTCCGTTACTATGCATTCTATATCAATATATATTTTAAATATTCAACGATGTCAAAGTGTACGATTTGGTAGTTGCATTTAACTTTTTTAGTTGATTTCATCATTTTATGTGTATACTTACTTGAATAGTTAGTCATGTTCACGCGAAAAAAGACATATCCTAAATTTGTCCATGGAAACTTCCACCCATGATTATTTATTGGGTGACTCGTCTAATATGTCAATTGATTTTTCCCCTCTCCATAACGGACTTTTTTTTTCCTCCTCTCTTCTTTTTCTCTTCTCTTCCTTTCTGCAAGTTCAAAGTCAAGTGTAAAAATCGCTCTGCCACAAAAATTAAATATTCTCAATTTAAAGTAATAAATATCTTTCGCGACTGCACCAAAGTGTTTTATTGTCGTGCGTGAGTGAGAGTAGTCCTGAGTGGTGATCCCAAAGTGCCATTTCACGAGAACAAGGTGAAAGAAAAAGACTGTGAGTGAACCTCGTGGAATCCAGCCCAACGAGTGGAAGTCTTTCGAGGCAAAAGCTGCGCAGCAGAACATTGAGGAGGAAAATTTTTATTGATCCTCCTTCGCCAGGATAACCAGGCTTGTATTTCTTTCCTCGACAGGTACAATTACCACAATTATTTGGGGAAAAGTCAGGGCTTTGGAACTCAGGAGTTCTTTGTCTAATTCTCAGGTACAATTACCACAATTATTTGGGGAAAAGTCAGGGCTTTGGAACTCAGGAGTTCTTTGTCTAATTCTCAGGTAAATCCTCACCAAGTCAGATGATGAATTTCTTGGTGTTTCTATTCTATAATTTAAAATTTTTGTTTACTCACACATTGTAATATCGAGCAGAGCTACAATATGTGCATTCTATCAATTTACTAGTATGCGTTCAATAATTACTCACACATTGTAATATCGAGCAGAGGTACAATAAGTAAATTCTATCAAAATTTTATTCAATATTTACATACATATATTGTAGCGGAAACGCTCATTATTATTATAAAATTGTCTTCCCTATTCCTATTTTTATATTATGTATTTATATTTGTAAGAATCAAAGTGGAGCACTCGTTTTGGTGGGAAATTCACATGTAATAAAAGCGAGTGCGACCCACTAAAATTTGGAGTTGTACTGCAGAATTAACAATAAATGCATCTAATTGCAACAAAGTGTTGTCAGAAGTGACGAAGTGAAGTGAATTCAGTGAAGATTGTTATGAGCAACAACACAAGAAGATCCAACACAACTCCCGCTCATCGATCTCAATTCTCCGGCAAACACAGCAAATCAGCCGAGTTCATCTTCATTGCAGCAGAATCAACAACAATCAACGAAACAGACATTGATTCCAAGACCTACGAAGAGACCATCGAATCCACCACCGAGTATACCACCACAGCCACCATCACCACCGCATCCAGATCAACAAAACGACCAGTCACCACCTCAGCAAAACGAGATGTCGACCAGCGTGCCATTTCACGAACTCTACAGAGATCTTCCCCGCTGTACGAGTGAGTCCCCTGTTATAACTCATTTTTTAGTAATGTGTGACGGGTTATATGAGGGATATTTTACAAGAGATGATTTTTCCAAAGACGCGGAATTTATTAGGTTAATTATCGTTAAGTTAAGTCCAGAAGTATATTCTGATATAAAAGGACAAGAATTTTCTCTATATCAAGATTTGCGCGTTGCAATTCAGTCAATAAATGAGCCAGAAATTAGCATTGGGGAAGCTGCTTTAGCTCTTCAAAGGCTCACCATCAGACCTAAAGAAAATTTAAGGGCTTTTGGAAAAGGGGTGGAAGAGGCATTACATGTGTTCAATGCATCTTGCGCCGCACATTGCAATGGGTATATAAACCAAGCAATGAAAGAGAAAAATCTCCGTGAAGCCATAGATGTTTTGGCAAATGCAGTTCGAGACACAGATACACGAATAATTATGCTTACAAGAAATTTTAAATGCATAAATTCAGCGGTGATTTTCGCGGAAAATCGTTTTAAATCAAATACCAGTGACGAAACGAGAAATCGACAAAGTACTGAAAATTCAAATGATCGCCCACAAAATCAATCATCTTCATTTAATACGTTCAGAAATCCCCAAAGAACTCAAACACATCCAAATGCTAACACATCAAATAATATTCAAAATTCTTCTAATAATTCTCGCATAAATCAATCTCAGAGAAATAATAACTCTGCGAATTCATCGATAAATAGATCGGTATCCAACAGTACGGTACATAATAATTCTAATCACACTGATAATGATAGATCTCGTAGAACTATAAATCCTAATGAAACAACAATATTTAACCCTCCCGGTGGACAATTCAATTCTACCACTTTCGCAGTAACAGACTTGGCTTCTAATCTATGGAATCGCGAAAATGAGAATGTCCCGGAAAACGAGAGGAGGTCGACAGGTAAATGTTAAATCCTCCTGTCGACCGAGATCTTGTAATTGTGCCAACATACTTTATTTCTCAACCGGAAACTCCTCATGTTATTTCGGTATATAGTGTTTTCAAGAGAGACACTGCCGTATTGCGTTTTTTAAGATCAATTAAGATTAAATTAAATTAAATTAAAAAAAATTAAGATCAATGCATCCGGAATCTCCCGTAACGATTTCAGACACTCTAAAAATTGGAGGAATTACTGAAGGTTATGTTGAAACTTTAGGCACTGTGCGATTTTTCATGGGCTTCACATCTCACAAAGAAATGCATGTTACTGCAAAACTACATGTTCTTCCGAGCAAACATTTTCCATTCGACGGAATAATTGGAAGAGATTTAATGTCCTCACTGGATGCCATAATTTATGTGAGATCCCGACTTATCCTTTTCAATGAATTAAGACTGATTACACCATTCTTATCTTTTCCTTATGAAAACTCTCAATCCAGAGTCGTCCAATACGGACTCGCAAAAATGTCCATCAACCTCTCAATTGCAAAACGAAGCAATTTCACCAAATAAGGAAGTAGGTCATGAAAATAGTCAGCATAAACAAGGTTGTGAAACCAAAACAGAAATAAACCATCAAAACAGTAACATTGTTAAAAATGCCCATTTCAAAAAATATGAAAATTGCAACATGAGCAAAACCGAAGGTCATTCGTTTTTATTAAAGCTTAATTCTGAAACTTTTGTTGAGTTGGCTTTTCCAAGCAATTCACCACAAATATGCAAACATCGTAATTTTGACAATGACAATCAAATATTTGTGCCAGAATGCATAATTCTTCCTGTTAATAATAAAGCCAAAATTCCGATAGTCAACAAAAATAATTTTCAAGTTGAAGTTCAACCGTTTCTTCCAGATGTTGAAACTCTTTCAGAATTTCATGTCTATAATCTAAATTCCGTATTTCAAAATGATTCTACGAATTCTGAAATAAGAACAAATGTAATTTTGAACCAAGTTAATTTGAATCAGGAATTAACTGAAAGGCAATTCGAACAATTCCGTCACCTATGCGGACAATTTAATGAAGTCTTTCATCTCGAAGGTGACAAACTTTCTCATACAATAACAGACGAGTATAAAATAGAAACGATACCAGGTTCTGCTATTGTAAATGAAAAACCTTATCGCATTCCCTTTCATCAAAGAGAGGAAGTCAAGAAAGAAATTGCGAAAATGTTAGACAGTGGAGTAATAAGGCACAGTTTTAGTCCTTACAACTCTCCACTACTAGTAGTCAACAAGAAACCGGATCCTAATGGCGCGAAACGTTGGCGAATTGTTATCGACTTTCGAAAACTAAATGAAATTACGGTTAAGGATCAACATCCTATAACCAACATACATGTGGGAATTGGATGAAAAATAGTAGTCCAGTTTGAAATAATATTATTCTCATTCGATTGTTCATAGGAAGCAGACGTTGAATTACATTCTTTTCAATTAAATCATTTATTAAATAAAAGAAAGAGTCTTTTCCCTCAATATCCTCCTTTTTGAATCCTACATGGGGGCTCGTCCGGGATGGAGAGGAAATATTGATGGGAAAGACGAAGAACATTGAACTTTGAAGAAGCTGACGAAAAACGTTAAGAAGAATTGAAGACGAAAGACGGTGCAAAAAGCACAAATAAGTGTTTTAGTGAATAAAAACCCCAAAAACGACGAAGGACGAAAGACGGCAACGGCGCAAAGTTGCATAAGACGACGGCAATAGTTGCATAAGACGAGAGCAACCATTGCATAACGACGAAGGACGGCAATTGTTGCATAACGACGAAGGACGGCAATTGTTGCATAACGACGAAGGACGGCAATTGTTGCATAACGACGAAGGACGGCAATTGTTGCATAACGACGAAGGACGGCAACACTGCAAAAGACGACGAAAATGGCATCTGTTGAAGAATTGCTGGAGAATTTCACCAAGAAAGGCTTGATGACGAAGTGCGCAAAGAGGAATTTGGATTGTGAAGGCACTAAAGAGGAGCTAGCACAGCGTATTGTGCAGTTTGATGAGGATGCAAATGAAACGCAAAGTGAGAGTGCAAGTGGTTCCAGAACCGATGTTGATGATGTTCCAGCAACAACTATTCCCAAGGTTCTTGCGTCAAACGATTACAGGATGTTCAGCTTGAGGGACGTAGAAGATTCTCTCGAGAAATTTGGGGCAGAAGAATCGCAGGACATTGAGGTGTGGTTGGAGGAATTTGAAGACACCGCAATGACACTTGGATGGAACGACATCCAAAAATTGATGTATTGCAAAAAATTATTGATAGGCACTGCTCGTAAATTCATTTTTGCAACAACGGGCATCAAGGATTGGAAGACCTTGAGAGATGCCCTGAGAACGGAGTTTGCCCAAAAATTAAGTTCTCTCGATGTGCATAGACGCATGACAAATCGTAAGAAAAAAGCTGATGAAAAGTTCTTGGATTTTGTCTATGAAATGCAGAGATCGGGCAAGATGGGTAGCCTTGACGAAGCAACTATATGCGAGTATATTTGCGATGGCATTGATGACAATGTCCAGAGCAAAGCTCAACTTTATGGAGCAAAGACAGTTGAAGAACTGAAGTCTCGTATCGAAATATATGAAAAGCTGCAGCTGAAACTCAAAGACGCTGAGAAAAAGGATGATAATCCTAAGAATGTTGCTAGTAGATCTCAGAACTCACGAGGAGAAACCCAAAAAACGATTATTTGTTACAATTGTGGGGATGCTGGTCACAAATCCATGGAATGTCCGAATAAAGAGAGAGGACCAAAATGTTTTAAGTGCAATGGATTTGGTCATACCTCCAGCGATTGCAAGACGAAGTCGAAAGTTTCAGAATTCAAGAGTAATAATGAAGCGAAGGTCAATATGATCAACATCATTCAATCAACTAATGACGAGCTTGATATTTTGAACATTAAGATTGGAGATAAAGAGTTTTGTGGGATCATTGATAGCTACAGTGATCTATCTCTGATCAATGAAAATGCGTACGAGTCAATTAAAGATAAGTGTGAGGATCACCAATCATCATTTCAAAGAATTCGTGGTTTTGGTGGTGCAATTATCCAGGCTTTGGCAAAAACTACAATGAATATTGAAGTTGATGGCGCGAAGTATCGGATGGAATGCCATGTTGTACCCAAAGAAGTGATGGAGACTACTTGGTTGATTGGCAGAAATTTCCTTAAGACTGTACATTACACAATAGTGCCTGGTAAAGTGACGATTCGACGACGTGATCAATGTTATAATAATGAAAACAAGATGATCCATGTTGATGCGATGTCCCGTGCCAATATGACGATGATGACAAGCGCTGAAGATGTCACTTCCAAGATAAGGACTACTAAGAGACAGAAACATGAGATTGAGTATGAAGCATGGAAATTCAGGAAGATTAAGCGTATCAAGCGAGATCGTGAGGAACATGAAGCAATTGAGAAGGAATATCAAAAAGTGAATCATATGAAAAATATGACACAGGTGGAATGCAAACAGGAATTACGAATGAATCCATGCCAAGTAACCAGTAAAATTGTGGAAATACTGGAAGAAGATTTTGACGAAGAGAGATGTGGATTACAAGATTTGGCAAGACAAAATATTTCCAAAATTCAAGATGAGAACAAGCGCTCGTATGATCTTCGAAGCAGAAGGGCCAATGACTATCGGATTGGCGATTTGGTCGCCATCAGGGAGACAGAATTTGATGTAGGCTACAAAGTGAGAACAAAATTTGTCGGACCCAACGAAGTAATAGAAATACTACCTCATAACCGCTACAAGGTGAAGAAGATGGGAACTGAAGAGAGACCTCTACAGACCATATGACGGCCGCCGACTTAATGAAATGCTGGCAAGGAAGTTGTCCAGGGGGAAACTTGATGTCAGGAAGGGCCGTGTGGGAATTGGATGAAAAATAGTAGTCCAGTTTGAAATAATATTATTCTCATTCGATTGTTCATAGGAAGCAGACGTTGAATTACATTCTTTTTAATTAAATCATTTATTAAATAAAAGAAAGAGTCTTCCCTCAATATCCTCCTTTTTGAATCCTACATACATGACATTTTCGACCAACTAGGAAAGAGCCGATATTTCTCAACTTTGGATTTAGCATCTGGCTATTTCCAAATGAGAATATCAGAAGATAGCAAACACAAGACAGCATTTAACGCTGTAGGCTCTCATTTTGAATTTGAGAGATTGCCGCAAGGTTTGACATCGGCTCCCGCCGCATTCTCGCGGATGATAAAAAATGTTTTAGGAAACTTATTAGAGAATCACTGCATGGCTTACTTGGATGATACTGTGGTTTACTCAGACACAATTGAGAATCATTTTCGAAAATTAAAGGCAGTTTTTGAATGATTCCGCCAACACAATCTCCAACTTCAACCACAGAAATGCGAATTCTTTATGACCGAGCTGTCTTACTTAGGTTACCGAATATCTTCCGAAGGATTGCTACCCGATCCCGCCAAAATTAAATCAGTAAAAGAATATCCAGTTCCTTTAAATGTAAAAGAAATTAAATCTTTCCTAGGTTTGGCAACATATTATCGTCGCTTTATCCCCAATTTTTCTTCTATTGCACAACCCCTTACAAAATTAAGCTGGCTATACATTAGACATAATATATTGAAATATTTCTTTTCAATGTCAAACATTGACAAGGATTGCCTCCACATTGGAAAGATTTATTGACATAAATGTTTCAATATTGAAGAAAATTGTCCAGTGAGTGTGTAGGCAAATATTGAAATATTTGTTTCAATATGGAACATTTTATTCAATATTTTATTTCATTATTTTGAATGGCTACAAACTAGGCCAAATCATTTCAATAAAAAATTTCAAAGTCACATTGAAATAAAATTTGAAAGAAATTCTAAATATCAAATTGATTTGATATTTCCTTCAATATTTTTTAATGCTCAGGAAGCTTCTTCCTTCAAAACATCACAGAACTGCCAGATTTTCCTTGTTCATGAATGAAAACACATCCAAGGTTAAAATCAAAGTCAAAACATATCTCTCCAGCTTCCTCCAGAAAATCCCAGATTCTCGGAATTTGATTACATATCTTGTTCAATCTCCTTAAGAACCAAAAATGGTCTGCACAAATCACCTGCTTCCTCCAGAAATCCCAGATCTTCTGGGATTTTCTTGTTCACTATGCCCAAGACTCTTCAGATACCTTCTGTGGTCAGACGATTCCTGGAGCTTCCTCCAGGAAATCCCAGATCTTCTGGGATTTTCTTGTATATTATGACCAAAACCCTTCAGATACCTTCTGTGGTCAGACGATTCCTGGAGCTTCCTCCTGGAAATCCCAGATCTACTGGGATTTTCTTGTATATTATGCCCAAAACACTTCAGATACCTTCTGTGGTCAGAGGATTCCTGGAGCTTCCTCCAGGAAATCCCAGATCTTCTGGGATTTTCTTGTATATTATGCCCAAAACCCTTCAGATACCTTCTGTGGTCAGACGATTCCTTGAGCTTCCTCCTGGAAATCCCAGATCTTCTGGGATTTTCTTGTATATTATGCCCAGAACACTTCAGATACCTTCTGTGGTCAGACGATTCCTGGAGCTTCCTCCAGAAAATCCCAGATCTTCTGGGATTTTCTTGTATATTATGCCCCAAACCCTTCAGATACCTTCTGTGGTCAGAAGATTTCTGGAGCTTCCTCCTGTAAATCCCAGATCCTCTGGGATTTTCTTGCATATTATGTCCAAAACAATTCAGATACCTACTGTGGTCAGACGATTCCTGGAGCTTCCTCCAGGAAATCCCAGATCTTCTGTGATTTTCTTGTATATTATGCTCAAAACCCTTCAGATACCTTCTGTGGTCAGAAGATTTCTGGAGCTTCCTCCTGGAAATCCCAGATCTTCTGGGATTTTCTTGCATATTATGTCCAGAACACTTCAGATAACTTCTGTGGCCAGAGGATTCCTGGAGCTTCCTCCTGGAAATCCCAGATCTTTTGGGATTTTCTTGTATATTATGCCCAAAACCCTTCAGATACCTTCTGTGGTCAGACGATTCCTGGAGCTTCCTCCAGGAAATCCCAGATCTTCTGAGATTTTCTTGTATATTATGCCCAAAAGACTTCACATACCTTCTGTGGTCAGAGGATTCCTGGAGCTTCCTGCTGGAAATCCAAGATCTTCTGGGATTTTCTTGCATATTATGCCTAAATAACTTCAGATACCTTCTGTGGTCAGAGGATTTCCGGAGCTTCCTTCTGGAAATCCCAGAGCTTCTGGGATTTTCTTGCATATTATGTCCAAAACCCTTCAGATACCTTCTGTGGCCAGAGAATTCCTTGAGCTTCCTCCAGGAAATCCCAGATCTTCTGGGATTTTCTTGTATATTATGCCCAAAACACTTCATATATCTTCTGTGGTCAGAGGATTTCTGGAGCTTCCTCCAGGAAATCCCAGATCTTCTGGGATTTTCTTGTATATTATGCCCAAAACACTTCCGATACCTTCTGTGGTCAGACGATTCCTGGAGCTTCCTCCAGAAAATCCCAGATCTTCTGGGATTTTCTTGTATATTATGCCCAGAACACTTCAGATACCTTCTGTGGTCAGAGGATTCCTGGAGCTTCCTCCAGGAAATCCCAGATCTTCTGGGATTTTCTTGTATATTATGCCCAGAACAATTCAGATACCTTTTGTGGTCAGAAGATTTCTGGAGCTTCCTCCTGGAAATCCCAGTCTTCTGGGATTTTCTTGTTTACTATGCCCAGAACACGTCAGATACCTTCTGTGATCAGAAGATTTCTGGAGCTTCCTCCTGGAAATACCAGATCTTCTGGGATTTTCTTGTATATTATGCCCAAAACCCTTCAGATACCTTCTGTAGTGAGAGGATTTCTGGAGCTCCTCCAGGAAATCCCAGATCTTCTGGGATTTTCTTGTATATTATGCAACAAACCCTTCAGATACCTTCTGTGGCCAGAGGATTCCTGGAGCTTTCTCCAGAAATCCCAGTCTTCTGGGATTTTTTTTGAATATTATGACAAAAACACCCCTGATACCACCGTTGGTCAGAGGATTCCTCATCCCTTTTCCAAGAAATCACGGATCTTTGGGGTTTTTTTCTATGTCTTGTCAAGAACCTCCAGAGTACTCAAGTTGCTAAGAAGAAAATATAAATTGGCCGGTAAAAAAATTGGTCAGCAAAAAATTTTAATATGGTGAGTAAAAAATAATAATGGTTAATTATCAAAATGGAAATGAGCAATGGAAATTAAAGAGTAGTCAGTAAAAAAGAAAAAATTGATTACCAAAAAACTCAAAATAAGCACTATAAAATAAAATGTTTACAATAAAATAAAAATTGGACAAATAAAAATTTCCTGTGGATTTTCGCGGACCGCTGAATTTTTCGCGGATTTTCGCAAACTTCGAAATATTTTGTGTGTTTTCACGCACTGTATTTTCTTTTCTTGCAATTTCACCTAATTTTCCTCACTTCCAAGTGTAATTTTGCACATCTCAAGCCTGAGGAAGGCCCTAAACAGATGTAAAGTTTGAGGCCCCTATCTCTCATAGTTTCTGAGATAATGAACTTTAAAGATTTTCTGAGATTTTTATGCATTTCTCGTCCATTTTTATCCTTAATAACAATAATAAAATACAATAATCGCACCTCTATAAGCTGATCGAGGCTTAAAACTGGAAAAAGTGTTTGTTTACCAATTTATGTTTTTTACTGACCACTTCTTATTTTTACTCAACACATTTTAACTTTTGCTGACCACTATTTTTAATTTAGTGCTAAACACTTTGCAATTTTTTACTGATCATTTGGAATATTTCTACTGATGGATTGGAAGTTTTTACTGAGCAAACTTAACTTTTAACTGACCAAATTTTACTATTTGGATACAAAATTTTCCGTTTTAACTTACAAAATTGCATATTTTTGCTGATCATTTCAAATTTTGCCTGATCAAATTACTCGTTTTTACTGACCACTTTGAACATATTACAGATCATTATGTTACCCTATTTTTAACAGTTTAAATGCCAAATTAAAACAAATATATCATTGAAGATCTGGGATTTCCAGGAGGAAGCTCCAGGAATACTCTGACCACAGAAGGTACCTGAAGGGTTTTGGGCATAATATACAAGAAAATCCCAGAAGATCTGGGATTTCCTGGAGGAAGCTCCAGGAATCCTCTGACCACAGAAGGTATCTGAAGTGTCTTGGGCATAATATACAAGAAAATCCCAGAAGATCTGGGATTTCTAGGAGGAAGCTCAAGGAATCCTCTGACCACAGAAGGTATCTGAAGTGTTTTGTGCATAATATACAAGAAATCCCAGAAGATCTGGGATTTCCAGGAGGAAGCTCCAGGAATCGTCTGACCACAGAAGGTATCTGAAGGGTTTTTGGGCATAATATACAAGAAAATCCCAGAGATCTGGGATTTCCTGGAGGATGCTACAAAAATCTTCTGTCCAACTTGGATATTTTTGGGTGTTCTTGACAAAATACGGATGAAAATCCCAGAAGATCTGTGAATCTCTGACTAGACTGTTGTTTTTAATATTGAAGTTTTAATATTGAAGTCAATTTGTTCAGTGTGGAGGCAATTATTGAAATGTTGGTTTCAATATTCGCTTCAATATTGAAACCAACATTTCAAAGTCACTTTGAAATGCTATCATTTCAAAATTTGTCTAATGTGTAGACAGCTTTAACCAAAAAAGATATCCCATTTGTTTGGACCCAAGAATGCCAAAATAGTTTCAATATTTTGAAGGAAAAATTAATTTCGCACCCAATTTTAACTTTCCCAGATTTCACCCAACCGTTCACTCTCACAACCGATGCCAGCAATTTTGCCATTGGTGGAATTCTTTCCCAAAATGATCGAGTAATATCCTATGGGAGTAGAATTTTAAACAAGGCGGAATAAAACTATTCCACAATAGAAAAGGAAGTTCTTGCAGTCTACTATTTCTGCAAGTACTACAGAGCTTACCTTATCGGAAGAGAATTCACACTGATAACAGACCACAAAACTTTGCTGTGGATGTACAGCATAAAAAAGCCTAATATCCTAATAGCATTCTTCGTTGGAGACTGAAACTTGAAGAATTTAATTTCAAATTCGCTCATAAAGCGGGTTTTCAAAATTGCACCCCAAATCCCTACAATTTCCCCACCAATGCCATTTATTTTATCTCAAGCTATCACTGGACGCGAATTAACAACCGTCGATGAAATTAAAGATGATCTATTGGAACATGCTTTGCCTCTTAAAACCCTCAGAACCGTGCATCTTAGATAATTCAAAATTTTAAAATAAGGGGAAAGGGATACGTATAAAAAAAAGCAAAAAAAAATTGTTAAATAATTTATCAAAATTTTTATATCTATTATTGTATTTTTATGGTGTTATAATTAAATATTGTTATATACGTTATATATATTGTAAATAATACTTAATTTATTTTTAATTCTACAAGAGAAAGTCTTAATATACGACATTGTAAATTAAATGTATTTATTAAAAGAAAATTAATAATTTATAAAAAAAGGTAAAGATATGATTGTAAAAAAAATAACAAAATAATAAATAAAATAAAACTTGTAACATAAGAACTATGTAGCATAAGTAGTATAATTTTATATTCTCACTTTAAATAAGGGGAAAGGGATGTAGCGGAAACGCTCATTATTATTATAAAATTGTCTTTCCTATTCCTATTTTTATATTATGTATTTATATTTGTAAGAATCAAAGTGGAGCACTCGTTTTAGTGGGAAATTCACATGTAATAAAAGCGAGTGCAACCCACCAAAATTCGGAGTTGTAGTGCATAATTAACAATAAATGCATCTAATTGCAACAAAGTAACGAATGTAACGAATCCCTTGTAACGAAACCAATGTAACGAATATAACTTTATTACTCGGCAACTACATAGTAACTTCCCCAGAATATCGGTGGCGCGATCACTTTTATAATATTTCATGACCTAATTATGACGATCGCGCCACGTTAATTCTGGATTTATAATAAATAACATTATTGTATTTTTTTGTTTCGCAACATTCCTTCCTCCTTAGAGAAAGCACGTCCTCGTACGAAATAGTAGTTGGGAATACAATCTACAATTTTAGATCTTCAATTTACAAAAAACTAACAATTTTAAATCAGTTACAATGTATCAGGACAAATTATATTTTTGTTTTTAACAAATAGGTTATGTATTAATTTATTGCAAGTGTTGCTTAATTATTATTCAATATTCTATTCAGACGTTTGTCTTTGTTTTTCATTTTACTTAATTTTAAATTATAGAAATGATTTAAATTATATTTTTTCTTTTTGTTTCAATATATTTCAAATTCAATTTAAAACAATTTAATTTAATTCATCTATTTTTTAATAATTTGAATTCAAGTAGGGGAAAGTCGTCTGCCTTCAAACGAAAAATGGAGTTCCAAATTTAAGATTTTTTTCTGAAGAATCCACAAAATGGATTTTATTTTCTACTACACCAAAAAATTCTCTTGTTCATTCGGCGTATATGATTACCGCATTTAGCACTTGCAAGTCCTCAGTTTTTCCTTCTGAGGAAATTAAAAAAGTGATGTCGATTTGTATGAAGGCAGCTGACATAGTCTGCCTTCAAACGCGAGGCAATTGCCTTTAAATGTTTTTTTTTTCACTGAGAATATTGAATCAATAAAACTAAATGGGCTATAAATGAATAAGTTGAAGCCTAACGCACTCACTAAAATCATCACTGCAGTCAAAAGACATTAAACAATAGCTTTTCTTCACATTTTTCTGAAGCACTGTTTTGCAATTGAAAATTTGGAAGAAAAAGCCATTCAAGTTGAAAATTGTCAACTTGAAACATCCCGGCAGGAGCAAGATCGCAGGTTATAAGTATTTGTATGACGTTCGTCAGAGAAAAGTAGGAGTTCGATTTCACATGTTTTGATGTATGGAAAGATAGGATTTAAAGGCACACGACATTAGCATTTAAAGGCTGCTGCAGGGTGATATTTTCAAATTTTTGCCACCCACAAAAATTGTGTCATCTGAACCAAAATGTATTAACAGAAATATTAAGCCTGATTAACCTTCTATGTGTCACAATGGAAGATTTATTTGTAAAATGATTTTTACTATGAAAAATCACATGATTTTTGGAACATCAAAATTACAGTTTAGAGCTGATTTTCATTTTTTTTTGATCTAGCATCTAGGAAATAGGGGCTAGGCTCTCCATTTTTTGATGATTTGTGAGGATGATGGATATCTACCTAATAGTTAATAGAATATAATTTATGCTTTTGAGAACAACGAAAAAATCGCAACATTTAAAGGCTGCTGCATTTAAAGCAGACGACTTTACCCTATTCATTATTTAATTTAATTTATTAGTAGGGGAAAGTCGTCTGCCTTCAAACGAAAAATGGAGTTCCAAATTTAAGATTTTTTTCTGAAGAATCCACAAAATGGATTTTATTTTCTACTACACCAAAAAATTCTCTTGTTCATTCGGCGTATATGATTACCGCATTTAGCACTTGCAAGTCCTCAGTTTTTCCTTCTGAGGAAATTAAAAAAGTGATGTCGATTTGTATGAAGGCAGCTGGCATAGTCTGCCTTCAAACGCGACGCAGCTGCCTTTAAATGTTTTTTTTTTTTCACTGAGAATATTGAATCAATAAAACTAAATGGGCTATAAATGATTAGATTGAAGCCTAACGCATTCACTAAAATCATCACTGCAGTCAAAAGACATTAAACAATAGCTTTTCTTCACATTTTTCTGAAGCACTGTTTTGCAATTGAAAATTTGGAAGAAAAAGCCATTGAAGTTGAAAATTGTCAACTTGAAACATCCCGGCCGGAGCAAGATAGCAGGTTATAGATAGATAGATAGATTCATTCTGGGGGCAGCAAGGCGGCGTCCATTCATACACCTTCAGCTCCAGCCTCAGCTTCAGCCGCTCCATCCTCCTTGCGTGTCATGTTCTCGCCGACTCGCCCGCTGCATCCAGGCCTCCATTTGGGCCCCTTATGCATCCCCTTTTAAGGTTATCCCTTACGGGTTTTGTGTATTGAGCCAGCCAGTCCTTCGGATAAATTCCATTAGACAAGCCGGCTTCAATTTTGGTAGATCATTCCAGTCCAGCACCACTTTCCCAAGTAGCGCTCGTCTGGTGTTGTAAAGGCTGGGACAGTCACATACATAATGTAGGACCGTTTCCTCAGCGTTGTTACAACCTCTACAGGTTGGATTACACTCAACACCCAATCTGTTGAGGTGTTTGTTTAGACAGTGTCCGGTAAGAAGATCAGCAAACTGCCGCGTTTTGCAGCGGTTACTGCTCACCAGGTATTCTGTCCTTTTCCTGTCCACAAGTGGCATGAACAGTCTGGACACGCGACAGTTGCCTGTAGCCGCCCAGACCGCTTGATGTTGTGCGAGTAAATCCTCCCCAATGATGGTTTTCTTCATTTGGGGCGACATTCCCACGGCAGGCTCGGGACCGATGAATTCGGTCTTCGCTCCTGCCACTGCGAGGCGGTCAGCCTCTTCATTACCCGCAATACCACAGTGCCCAGGTACCCAATGTAGGTCGATCTCACGGGTAAGTGAGACCGCTTCCACCATTTTCCGGTACTCGAGCACTAGCGAAGAACGGGAGTTGTTTCCTGATATGGAAAGTAAAGCAGCTCTTCTGTCAGAGAATATGTTTATTTTCCTGTCAGAAACATCAGACTCAGTCAGGCTTCGAATCCCAATTAGGATTGCTGTAACCTCAGCCTGGAATACAGTAGTATACCGGCCGAGTGGCACAGACCCGCCAAGTCCGAGTTCTGGACAGTGGTACCCGGCTCCAGAGGAGCCGTCCACCCGCGAGCCGTCGGTGAAGAGCGCTACCGTATCGGGTTCAGTGATGTCCCCTCCCCGGTCTCTCCACTCATCTCTCGTGTGTAGTATAGCTTTCACATTCTTTGGAGGCAGTCTTTCCTCAAGGTGGAAATCATCCCTCATTAGAAGGTCAGGGTGCCTTCTTGCCAATGAATCCATGATTCTAACATGTCCCACTGGGTGACACCCAACCTTCCACGTTCCTGCTGAACGCAGTCTTAGTGCTGCCTTACCCGCCTCGGCCTTTATATAAAGCGGAAGCGGAGGCAAGCTTAACAAGACCTCCAACGCAGCGGTAGGTGCTGTTCGTATGGATCCTGTGGTTGCAATACAGGCTAATCTCTGAAACCGCTGTAGCGCCAGAGCCGAATTTTTGTATTCGACTCTTGGCCACCATACTACAGCTCCATATGAGATCAGTGGCCTGACTATGGCTTGATACATCCATAGTGTAATTTTCGGCGATAGACCCCAAGATCTACCGAGTAAACGTCGACATGAGAAGAACGATCTAGTGGCCGATGTAATACGGTCTTCCAGATGTTTCTTCCATGTGAGTCTTTGGTCAAGTAGAATACCAAGGTATTTTACTTCTTTCTGTAGAGTAAGTTCTTTCCCAAAGAATTTGGGTGCCCTGTACCCCTCCAGTTTGTATCTCTTCGTGAAAGCAATGAGGGCGGTCTTTTCGGGATTAACCTTAAGACCGCGGGAACAACACCAGCCTTCAACGATGGTTAATGCCCTCTGCATAAGATCACACAGTGTAGATAGAAATTTCCCCCGTATGACAATGCAGACATCATCAGCGTAACCTTGTGTATAAAAGTTTGCTGAGTTAAGTTGCACCAGCAAGCTATCAACCACCATGGACCATAGGAGGGGAGACAGTACACCTCCCTGGGGGCATCCGCTGCTCACAGCTGCCGACAGTCGTGCGCCGTGTACCTCCGCTTCCACAATGCGGTTTCCAACTAAACTAGTGGTAAATCTTTCTAGGGTATGACCTAGTTTAAACTCTCTCATCGCTCTAGCTAGAACCGTAGAGTTGACCTTATCAAAGGCTCCCTCGATGTCCAGGAAAGCAATGAGAGTAATTTCTTTGTCGCTAAGCGATTTCTCGATACGGCTTACCAATTGATGGAGAGCCGATTCTGTTGATTTTCCTCTTTGATAGGCATGTTGCATAGGACTTAACGGATTCTTCACAAGAATCCGACTCCTAATGTACCTATCACAGAGTTTCTCCAGGGTTTTTAGCAAGAACGAAGTCAGACTAATAGGTCTGAAGGACTTAGGGTCCTCGTAATTGCTTTTACCTGGTTTTGGAATGAATACTACTCGTGCTCGCCTCCATGTATGTGGTACATACCCGATGGCAAGACACGCCCTAAAAAGGTTCACAAGCGGCACGGTAATGGTCTCCGCAGCTTGCTGGAGCAAAGCCGGAAAAATGCCATCCGTACCTGCTGTCTTGTATGGTGAAAAGCTGCTGATAGCCCATGTCACACTTTCAGATGTGACAATCTCAGAAGCCTTCCCCCAATCACGTTGATTCCCCGAATATAACTCAGGTCGTATAGGTTCTGGTTCCGTACTGTCGATCTGACAGTTCGGATAGTGCGTTTCAAGCAGCAGGCGCGTGATTTGGTCCGCAGAATCCGTGTGGATTCCGCTGGATGCTCTTAACACGCCTAGCCGCTCTGAGGGATCCTTGGATAGAACCTTCTTAATCCTGGCCGCTTCTTTCACAGCCATGATTTGGCCACAAAATTCCCTCCAATTCTCCCTTTTCCATTTTCTCAATGATTTTTTATATTCCCTTTTACGAGCGGCCGCTTCTTCCCAGTCGCGATCCAGCATCGTATTTTGGGCTCTGTTAACAGATTTTCTTGTTCTCTGTTTTAATAGGCAGAGTTCCTTAGGCAAAGGTTTGCCTTTATTGTTATTTAAATGTGTTGAGAGTGGACAGGCCTTTTCATACGCCGCGAGCAGTGCCGAATTCAGTTTTTCAACCGAGTCTTCAATGCTTACAGCGTCCCTTGGCAATTGCCCATCTCCTCGCCAGTCCTCAGAAAGGTACTGATTAAATAATAACCAGTTCGTTTTCCGAGGATTGCGAAATGATTTCGGACTATTGGACGGGGCCGAAATGTCAAAATAAATCCTCCTATGATCAGACATAGTCAGACAATCCGACACGTGCCAACCAGTAGTTAGCTCAGCCGCGAGTCTTGTACCGAGTGTGATGTCAATAACCTCCCTCCTACGTCTATCGACAAAGGTGGGTGACTGTGGAATTGGAAGTGATTTATTGATTCAAAATTTCGGGTTTATATACAAATAATGTTGCTAACTAATCCATTTTTATTGTGGGAAAATTATTTTAAAAAAGTGCATGATGAGCAAAGAGAAGAGAAAAACAAATGGCTCAAGTAGCCGAGCGCGCGTCATAGAGGAAAGCCCGTGCGGTGTCAATTGTCATTGCACCGCAAGGGGCTAATAAATTCGTCGTTGCACCGCAAGGGGCTAATAAATTCTCTTCTCTTTGCTCACTAGCATATTGTTCATGTATGAACATCCTGGCCGGAGGCAGTATGAGCTGGTTCAGAAATCCGCAGCTTTCCAAACTTCTCGGCCAGTGTTTCCTTTGGTTTGTGGCATTTGCTCCAGAGCCTTTTCCACTGCTTCCGGGATATCCAACAAAGTAGACCAATGATGAGCAAGACGGATCCACTGCTCACGGCTGGATGGGTTATAACTTCTCCGTATGTTGGTGGTTCGGGCACTTCCACATTTTTGGCTTGGTGGAATAAGTTCTGCCCATTGATGATTGGCTTCGGATCAATTATAGCGATCTTTCTGAGTCCGGAAGACTCTACGACTGCAAACTCTAAAGGCTTAATGTATGTAGCAGAAGCCTTCATATGGTGTTCTATCGTTGAATGAAGGGTTTGCCTCTTGGTTTTGATAACGCAGCCTTCTTTAATCCGGAGAATTCCAGCATTCTTCAGCAGCTTCTCTTCTCGATGCCCCTTACAGATGACTGCAACGGACGTAGGTTGTGAAGCAATGAACAGCCATGTGTTTTCTATTGCTAACCTCTTCCACAACGTTCCCTCTAAGCGTACGGCTATCATCTCACATTTGGTTTTTGGGTGTCGATGATATATTTCGTCGATTACGCAATTAGGGTTCTGGTCCATGTTGTGCAAGAGACTTAGTCTACAGTAGTATTTCCCGGAACCGATAGGAGAACACTGATTGTGTCCATCCTCTAATGTGAAGTAAATCTGTTTGTTGAAATCGATTCCCATTGTGTCTGCTTCTATTTCTGGCACGATGAATGTGCCGTTTTCCACTGCTACGGGAATTGGTGTTATGTGAATGAGGTGAAACTCATCCTTTTCGAGAATGGGGAATTTCCCGAAGATGACAAGTTCACCGTCCCGAAAGATATAGTCACTTGGCTCTCGTTGCCTTCGGGGTATATCAAAGTCTGGACCGATGTGCCTCAATGTCCTTTGAATGGTGTCTTGGAGAGTTCTTCCCGTGACGAGGCTATGTAAATCTAGCTTACCATCTTTCGCGAGTTGAATGTTGGTCAGTTTCCTCTCGAATTCCTCGTAACAGTCAGCAGCATTGATGTAGGTGGTTAAAATGTCAATTCGCACTCGGTTGTGGTCTATTCCAACATACCAGTTGGCCATTTCACCTATGGCCTCGTTGATCTGCATGATTTTTTCATCAAATTTCCGAAGTTTGTTTTCTATTATGGTGTTGGACAGATCCACCTTTGTACTCAGCATCAATGATTGTTGCTTGATCAGCTTCTGTTGGTCTTCCTGTCTTTCCTTGAGTTGATCAATGCTTGCATATACTTGATCATTAACCCCAAAGAGATATGTCACTGCTTGGCCAAGTAATCCACGTTTTTTGCGTACACCTTGTTTTTCTGATATACGATTGATTTCCTCAAGTAAATAATCCCTCTTATGTTGGAGGTGATTGATGTTATGTGTGCAAGTAGTATCAGCGTCCGACACGGCTTCGCTTGCCGTTTTGCAGGCCAATGACATCTTGTCCCAGATTGCGTTGATTAGTTCCTGATCTCTTTGAAAATCAGCTGTTGTGTATGTTATTTCCACTTGAAGATTCCCACGTTGTAGACGTGCAATCCCCATCTTCTCAATGTAAAGTCCCGGTTCTGGAATAAAAACTTCGATGTTGGGTTTGTCTGGGTTGTTAGACGTAGCTAAAATAGTGCTGAACAGCATGTAAAACATGAGTACTGCATGAAGTATAGTTGTAGCCCATGTGTAAGGGGCAATTCTTGTCTTTTTCTTTGAGTTAAAAACCATTGAAGATGTCTTCATTCTCTTGAGCCTCTTTGACTTTTTGATATTGGCTGGAGCATCTGTTGAGTTGGCCTTTGCAGTTTCAGATCCTGAAGGTAAATCCTTGTTACGAGTAGAAAGATCGGAATCTTGATCATGGACGTTCGTAGATAATTGGCAGAGCTTATGGACTGGTCGATCCTTCTCATATCCTCTGAACTTCCCGGTCGCCACTTGGATTATTCCATCTGGACCTGAGTGTGATTTTACATCAATTTTAGAGAATCCCCCAAAGTGGGGTCTTGCGGGCGGGCGGACCTCTAAAGCATTTCCATCAGCGGCCCGTTGTTCTGTAGTCACATCAGTTGCCTTCTTGTGTGTGTCGTCATTTATATCCCAAGGTTGGTCTAGTTTTTGATTCCATTTGATAACAGAGATCATGCTTATTACTCGTGGAGAGTCTGGTGTTGTCGATGTTTTCCCAATCAAGGTCCACCCAAGTTTGGTATTTTGCATAGTGAGATGTCCATCTTGAACTTTCCTTAAGTCGTTCTCCACGATGTATGTGTACACGTCAGCCCCTAAAAGTAGATCAATTGGGCCGGGCGTCATGTAAGTCGGATCAGCAAGAATTTTGTTGTCGTGATTATCTTCGCTTTGTAGTTGTATTGCCTTTTCTGGCAAAGAATTGGTGATTTTCGGTAGCACGAAGGCGGAAATCTCCATCGCAAAAGATGACGGAAATCTTGGACCCATGGTAAGCTGGACTTTGTAACGGGATGAGCCAGCTGTTGTTTCTCCTATTCCAGAGATTGTAGTGTTGATTCGGTTCTTCCTAAGTTGAAGACTCTGAGCGGCATCTTCGGTGACGAAACTTGCTTGTGATCCAGGATCCACAAGAGCTCTCAGTAACTCCGTCCGCCCAGATGTTGATTTTTTTTTTCACTAGCGCTGTCGCTAACATGACAGTGTGTTCCTTGCGGATTGCAAGGGATTTGACCTCTTCGTCATTTGATGTGTCTGTGTCGGAAGCAGTTTCGTTTGTATTATTGGACTGCTCATTCTCCTCTGCCTCCTTCTTAAAGTGGAGAAGAGTGTGGTGTGGTTTTTGGCATTCGTAGCATGTTTTCTTGCTGAAGCATTTCTCATCGCGCTTATGCATGAGGCAATTTACGCAGAGTCCCAGTTTGTCAGCCATTTTCTTCCGATTAAATGTATTAAGTTCTATGAACTTTTCACATTTAGTTATTGAGTGTTCCTTTTTGCACATACCACAAGACTGGACTGTAGAATAGAAGGTCTTCTTGTTGGTGGTATTTGCAGCCTTCTCTGGTTTAGAAGACTTCTTGGCGTTGTTTAACAAATTGTGATGCCGCTTCATTAAAAAACCGAGTAATTCTTTTAATGTTGGCATTATTTTTGCGGAGTCCAAACTTTCATCAAAGAGACGCTGTGTTTCGCTGTCCAGCTTTTTCATGGCGATGTGCACTATGATGGCGTCCCACTCATTGGTTTTGTAACCCATGTTAGCTAGTCCAGTTAGACACTCCCGAATGGCACCATGAAGAGATGAAAGGTCCTCTGCTACGCGGTGCTCCAACATTTTATGGTCGACAACGATGTCCAAGTAAGAAGTAATAATGCGTCGGGGATTATTGTAGCGTTCCTCCAGTATCTCTAGAGCGGCGATGTAGTTAGTGTCGCTAAGCCGAAGGGTTGAAACCAAGGTTGCAGCCTTCCCCTCCAAGTAAGAGAGAAGATATTGAAATTTGGTGACGTTCCCCAGATTATAGTTGTCGTGTATGACGCTTTTGAAGACATCATAAAACTTATACCAATCCTTATAAATTCCGTTAAACTTTGGAATTTGAACTGGTGGGAGTTTTGGCAAATGGGTTTTTTGCCAAGCCGGGAGATGGCCTTGTTGTCCACCATATTGCCCGTAAGGTGGCAGATATTGCCCTGGATTGTAGATTGATGTGACTGGCTGTACACCATATGAAGCCCAAGATGGCCAGGTATTGACGTTTCCCAAAAATGGAGAGTTGTTCGGAAAGTTGTTCACCCCTGTTGTTGTAGAAGGTAGATTCCAAGTTGGCGTAGTTGTATTGAGCGGATGCTCAGTCGTGGTGATGGGATGATTCCATCTGGAACTAGTAGTAGTAACTGCGTTGTTGCTGGTTGTCGCAACCCTGTCGTATTGACGTGGAATTGTCCCAGTGTACACGGCCTGTGTAACTACTGGTGTTGTTGTTGTTGGGATGACGTCAGATGAAGATTCAGACGTCACTGTTACACCTTCCATAGTACTGGAAAGTTTTGATGGTCGAAGTAACCCCGCATCTGATGGTGGAGTATCGTCCGACTCTGAGTTAGAGTCTTTCTCAAACTCAGGGCAGTTTTTGATTTTTCGCATAAAATCCTCGTAAACGGTTTTGGTTTCTTGGTATAATTTATGCAGGATATAAGGATGACTTCCCGGGAGCTCAGATGTGAGAGTCGCATTGTTGGTCACGAACTGCCTCCAATATGAGTTGAGCTCCTTAACCTTGTTTTCAAGGTAAGGCGCTTTCCATTTGCTAGGGCCATCCTTCTTGAAGTTCGTCCGCAGCCTTTCGATGGTCTTGGCGATGCTCTCCTGCTCCTTTAGAATGGTGCTGGTTTCCATTGCTGTTTGGATTTAAAGTATTTCTTCAAACCAAAAGCTTGATGTCTCGATGGGACCACGATGAATGTGGAATTGGAAGTGATTTATTGATTCAAAATTTCGGGTTTATATACAAATAATGTTGCTAACTAATCCATTTTTATTGTGGGAAAATTATTTTAAAAAAGTGCATGATGAGCAAAGAGAAGAGAAAAACAAATGGCTCAAGTAGCCGAGCGCGCGTTATAGAGGAAAGCCCGTGCGGTGTTAATTGTCATTGCACCGCAAGGGGCTAATAAATTCGTCGTTGCACCGCAAGGGGCTAATAAATTCTCTTCTCTTTGCTCACTAGCATATTGTTCATGTATGAACAGTGGGTTTGTCACCAACATTTAAAATTTCTAGTTGGTTTGTGCAGATAAATCCCAGGAGAGACTCCCCACGTGCATTGACGCCAGTGCTACCCCAAGCTATGTGGTGAGCATTGGCATCAGCCCCTACGAGAAGCTCCCATGAGTTCCTCTCACACACCGCAACCAGATCCGCTAACTCCCGAGACGGAGGCGGGTCAGTTGCGTCATATGGCAAGTAGGCCGAGGCTAGGACCAGCTCCCCTCTTCCATGAGCAGTCTCTACCTCTACCTTCACTGCCACTAGGTCTCCAGTGGAGTATTGAGAGAGGAACATAGCGTTGATGTCTTTAGAGACATAAACGCATGCTCTGACCTTGTTATTTTCACGGCTACTGAAATACAGATTTCCGCGTCTAATATCAACCCCTTTAACTTTATTTCGAACCGTCCAGGGTTCTTGGAACAGTCCGATACAAGCTTGCACCACCGCCAGCTTCTCATCCATGCATGACATGGCTGCGCGGCAGTGGTGCAGATTAGCTTGAATACAGCTAATTTTATTCCTAACTGTGCCAGCTGCAACATTCACAGTAGGTGTAAATGGGGAATTAATTTGACCACCGCTGGGATATTCCCCATTTATCCCGACGGTGGGTTCCTCAGAATTATTTACGCCCCTGCCTTGCGGCGCTGAGTACTGGGAGCTAACATTTTCTGTCATAAAAGGACAAATTTTCCTGTTTGGTCTACTCACTGTGTACGTCATTGCCGTAGTTGGTCGCCCCCCGAGATGTTTCATGGATGTTTCAACCGTGTTTCGCGCCTCATATTTCATGTGTGTCTAGGATGGAGAAAAACGCCAGAAGGTATGCTGAGAGGTATTGGCCAAAGTGTCCACCAGTGGCAGCAAATCAGCCAACACACTCTCAAACCAACGGCACAATGTCTCTACCACCCATTTTTTATGTTCATTCTTCACTGCTTGGGCGAAAGAAATTTCACGATTTCTCACAAAAGAAGCACCCGCGGGGCAGACTGATCACTCACAATCGGTGCGCCGCGATAGTGGAAATTCACTAATACCCAGCTATCACCAAAAGCTCGCGAAAAACCACGACAAATCACCACTTTTCACAGAGAGAACATTGTTTCGCGTCTGATTCGCACGACTTCCAAAACAGGTTTTCTAGCAGGTTATAAGTATTTGTATGACATTCGTCAGAGAAAAGTAGGAGTTCGATTTCACATGTTTTGATGTATGGAAAGATAGGATTTAAAGGCACACGACATTAGCATTTAAAGGCTGCTGCAGGGTGATATTTGCAAATTTTTGCCACCCACAAAAATTGTGTCATCTGAACCAAAATGTATTAACAGAAATATTAAGCCTGATTAACCTTCTATGTGTCACAATGGAAGATTTATTTGTAAAATGATTTTTACTATGAAAAATCACATGATTTGTGGAACACCAAAATTACAGTTTAGAGCTCATTTTCATTTTTTTGATCTAGCATCTAGGAAATAGGAGCTAGGCTCTCCATTTTTTGATGATTTGTGAGGATGATGGATAGCTACCTAATAGTTAATAGAATATAATTTATGCTTTTGAGAACAACGAAAAAATCGCAACATTTGAAGGCTGCTGCATTTAAAGGCAGACGACTTTCCCCTATATTAGGTGAGATTCTTAACAATCTCACCTACTATAATCCTAACAAAATTTCATGTCGTCCGATCGACCTCAAATTTGGCCAAAATGTGTTTCAGCACTTCCTGATCACGAATATATATGTGGCTAATTTACGTTCCCGGCCGGCCGGCCGGCCGGCCGGCCGCTCTTTGGAGCTTAATAGCTCCTAAACTAAAAAAGATATCGACTTGCGGTTTTCGGCAAAGGTTATATATCGGGTGAAAATTGCAACTTGGTGCATAGACCCCCCACCCCCCACCCCTCCTTCCGCCATTTTGAAGACCATCCTTTTTTTGTTTTCTCAATAGCTCCGCCCCTATGGCATTCAGCGGACTCAAATTTTAGTATGTTATAGCTGGGCCTTAGAGCTTTCCATCAATACCAAACTTAAGGTCCCCCGACCCCCCTGACCCGAGCTATAAGGGTCCAAAAAAAATTTCTTAAAATGGCCATAACTCCGGTTCTAATTGTCAGAATTTAAAAAGTGAGGGCTTTTTGGAAAGCTCTCGTGAAATGCCACTTCCCCTTCTAACATCGCAAGTTCATAAAACCACCGCTAGGGGCGCTTTTTTTAAAAAGAAAATTTTTAAATCTTAAAAGTTAAATAACTCAAAAATTCCATTGTGCATCGGGCTGAAAATTTAGTATGTTTTAGCCGTTGATTATACCTATCAAACAAAAAAAAATCTTAAGTCGATCCATAACCCCTGACCCGAGCTATAAGGGGTCAAAGTTCGAACATTGACCGGCCTCTATCTCCGGTTCTAATTAACATAGCGACCTAAATTTTACCTTTTTGGTTTCGTCTCGATGAGCACTTTCAGATGGAAGTTCAAAAAGTCACCACAGGTGGCGCTGTGATAGCGTCAAAATTCATCGAAATTCAAAGTCACTTTTCTCAAAAACGGCATTGTGCAAGTTAATGAAATTTTAGTATGTTGTAGTCCAGTCTAGGACGTTTCCAAAATGGTGCGTATGTGCGCTGTGGTTTCAATAGAACCGGAGATATGAGGGGTCAAAGTTCACGAAATTCAAAAAATCATATCTCCGGTTCTATGTGACCGATTTTGATGAATGAGGGCTTAAACGAAAGATCTCACCAAATGCTACAACTTTCTAGAATGTTTGAACTTTGTGGGACCAACACCAGGGGCGCCACAGTCGAAAAACCAATTTCAATATTACATAACCTCAATTATCTCGACTGTCGCTGAACCGATTTTGATGATTACTTCAACATAATTGTAGAGCACATTTGTCTCTACATTTCGTCCATACATCATTTTCCGCTCAGACTACGATATCACTCCGATTTTGCCGTTTAAGTGTGAAAAAATTGATTTTTCCCATAATAACGCTTTGAAATCACTCAGATGCCAATTTGACTGCCTCTACTCCACCAAGACACTTAAAATAGGGGTTTAAATGGAAAGTCCCGCAAAATACAACAATTCTTTGATTTAGTTGAAGTTCAACAAATGAACACTTGGGGCACTCTGGATGAAAAAACGAGTTAAGAAACAAAAAACCTCGCTTATCTCGGCTTCTGAGTAATCGATGAGATCATGTTCTATGGGAAAATTATAGAGAACATTCTGGTCTACATTTCACCCATATAACACTTTTCTGTCAGTTCATCCAAATCCTTGACATTTTGGTTCAAATACAAAACTTGTATAATTTCACGAATTTGATTCAAGATAACTGAATGGCGTCTCCCTACTTCAGCATCAAATCGAATTTGCATGCACTCCGAGTTAGCTCACGTTAAGAATCTCACCTACATAAGCCGGTTAGGATTATCTGTCCCTTTTATTTTATTTTATTTTACTGTATATAATTTTTTTATTCTTTTCTTTTAAAAAGATTATTTTTCTTTATGGTCCAGAAACAAACAAATTCATATGCAGAAATTTTAAATGTAAAGATACAAGTTTGCACTTGTGTTCCCTCTACCCTTATAAAAGTTGGTCGGGAAGTTATTAAAATAGGCCATAGATTTTTTTTTGCGAGAGTCATTTCAGAAAATGTTGTATAGCTATTTTGATAGAACAGTATTGCCATTAGTTCCTTAAATCGATCGTTATATGATATAATATTCTTTGTGAGGGGAAAAATTATGCGTGATACAATAGATAACTACTGTATCGGTCCCGCTTTCATCTCCAGAGGCTATCATTGGTTCCTTGAGATCTAGATAATTTTCGTTGGGGATTGAGAATGGTTCCGGTTGTAGCAGGAATTTCGTCAACTTAAGTTGAGAAGCGATTTTGTTAGAAAAGCATCTTTTTACTTCTTGGCTTTTCGGATTGTTGAGGCATTTAGCAGTATGCAATTGTTTTAAAAGTTGCTCAGTTGTAAAACTTATGGTTTGATTATAAGGACAATTAAGTTTATCAGTTTCGGTAATTAAATTGGAATTTAGCGGAAAGGTGATTGTTCTCTCGCTTGTCAATACTTTCTTCTTGTGTGCATTTGTGGACCTTGCAGAGTCATGATTTGTATGATTGTCAAGTTCATAAGATATAGAAATTGATGTGTTAGCGATATTCGGTTCATCGGGTTTATTTTGGTTTGGTAATTCGCTAGGTTGCGATTCTTGCGCGTTTGGAAGGAGGCTTTGTACACTTTGGTCGCTAAATGGCACAATTAAATTTAATGCGTTGAATTGTACTTTTCGGTCTTTTATGTAAATATGAGCATCGAGAGAATTAAGTAAGTCGCGTCCAAATATTCCATCATAGGGAAATTGATGATTTGGAAAAATATGAAGTTTTGCTGAAATATTTACTTGGGTCGGTCGAACACCTATTAGTGGGTCAATTGTACCCAGTGTTTTTTTCAGTTGCATGGTTAGCAATTCTTCGTATATCAATTTTGTTGCAAAAGGCTACTTGAGTATCGGATCTCAGGCAATTTAAATTTATGAAAGAATGAGGTGAATCTAAATCAATTACAAAATTCAATTTTCTTTCTGAAGCTAAAGTGTAGTGTAGATATCCAGGAGATCTGCGTAAAAATGATTAAAGATATTGTAGCTAGGAATTGTTATAGAATTGATATGGTCGACAGCAGGCGCTACATTACTCTTACGACCATCTCCAGTTTTCCGAATTCGACAGATGTTCGAATGATGAATTTTCGTGGATTCGAATATTGTATGTAGGAAACGCAATATCTTCGTTAGTTTTATCGTTAATAGAGGATTCATTATATGAATTACTGGAAAAAGATTGAGTTTTTCCTACATTTTCAGGTTAATTAGATTGTTGCGAATACAGTGCATGATTTAAACCATCTGGTAAATAATCAAAATTTTGAAATGTTTTAGGGGGTTCAAATGAATTTTGGGTATTTGTGTACATTTGACTTTCGAAATCATTTGAATCATTGTAAGAAAATCTATAAGAGCTTAGTCGATTCTCTGCAAAATTTATAGCGGAAATTAAATTAGGAAAACTTCGTGTTAATAGAAGAACTCGTGTATCCTCATCTCTAATAGAATTCGCAAAAATTTCGATGGCAATTTTGATGTTACTGGCTTTTAATGAAGCTGAAAAATTTCCATCAAGTTGGAATGAATAAGTAGTGTTCAATATCTGAAGGGCATTTTCTACACGATAACCAAAATCTCTGATTGACTCTCCAGGTTCCATTGCCATGTTATAAAGAGATAAAATAGCATCTTCAACAGAAATCTCAGGTGAGATAATTGACCAAAGAAAATTTTTGAACTCTGCATAAGAATTGAATGACTGGCCATGAATACAAGAATATGTCTCGGAACTTAACTTTAGAGATAGGAAAGAGCCTGATAAATTCTTTGTCTCTAGATTGACCTTCTGATTGAAAATAATCCTCATACAGACCATCACAAATTGCTAAAAACTGATGTGCTACATTAAACTCACTCGTACATACTGGTACGCTGGAAAACAGCTCACAAAACGGGATGAGTTGAGACATGTTGCACTGTGATGAGATGATTCTGTTGTTGATTAGAATGTAGAGAAGATGCTTAGGATGTTCAGGTTGAATTGCATGTTCTTAGGATAGTGAAGAGAAGACTTGTAGTACATGTAGTAGAGTTATCATGCGAGGAAGATTCTTTATTGATGTAGATTGCCGTTGGATGACCAATTCATAAAATGTTGCTCGTAATTTGATGATAAAGGGTATCCATTCTTCTGGATAGATTCTTGGTTGATTTTCGGATAATTTCGATCTCTGGTATGATGCAGACCTTGGATGTTCAACGGGCGTTGTCGATTCTTATTCTGGGACATGGTTACGGAGTGTGATAATGAAAACTTTAGCTGATCCATTGCCAGGAATGTAGGGATTTCTCCTTGCTTGGGGAGTTGTTGGCATTTTTCTTCACTTTTACACAGACTTCATGGTTTTCCAGTCCCATGAAAGTCGCTTCTGACACCAATGTAACGAATATAACTTTATTACTCAGCAACTACATAGTAACTTCCCCAGAATATCGGTGGCGCGATTACTTTTATAATATTTCATGACCTAATTATGACGATCGCGCCACGTTAATTCTGGATTTATAATAAATAACATTATTGTATTTTTTTGTTTCGCAACAACATTCTATCTAACTAACTTACCCAAATTACCCCACACCCCTTCTAACCCCTCCGAAAGACATGTTTTATGACCTTGCAAAAAATTGGCCCTGACGATTTCCTTTATTTTTGGATATGTAATGTAGGTAGTCCAGCTGAACATTTCGTCCTTAGACACCTATCACCGGAAAATTCGCCATCTTGAATTATTCAAGGTCAAAGATCAACCAACCTGGAGGGCCTAATTTTCAACGGTTTTGGACAAATTTGGACATTTGTGAAAGATCTTTTAATTCTGAACCCGACTGCATCGGTCACAATCGGTGATGGTTCGGGAAAGTAACGGTAATATATTTATTTTAAAAATACTGTTTTTCGCACTTTTTCAGTCTTTTGACCCATATAAAATTCAAACGGTAAGAGATATCAACTTCCGGTCTTTGGTGACCCCACCTCAAATGACATTATCTCCAAAGTAATCTCTTTGTTTTTACCACCTCCCCCTTTATGCGTTCCCTATCCCGCAAAAATAGGCAAAAAATATGTTTTTTCTAATTTAAAAAAAAATTGGCCCTGGCGATTTCCTTCATTTTTGGATATGTCATGGAGGTAGTCCAGCAGAACATTTCGTCTTTAGACACCTATCACCGTAAAATTCTCCATCTTGAATTATTCAAGGTCAAAACTTAATTTTTACCCGATTAGTTCAATTAATTAATTAAAAGATTAATGATTTTTTGAAATCCTCTTCTTGAACAATTTTCAACTTCAAGATGGTTTTGTGGTGATTTATAGACAAATTTAATTCGACAATAATTTTCTATACATCAGAAAGCTTGCGAAAAGGTATATAAGGCAAAGCTCTTTTTCAGGAGTTCGAGCAGCTCGCAAAGCCTCGGACGCTTTGCCACCCCTTTTTTATAATCTTGCGATTTTTTTCATGCAACAAAATATTTTCTGTATGTGAAAAAAGAATTCTTCAAAGTGATGTCTGAAATTTTTCTCTGCATCTTTTAAGTTTTTTTTCTTCGCAGCAAAATATTTTTTTCATTTTAACTGCTCGAACTCCAAGAGAGAGCAGTTTTCACAATCGACTTTTTTTTCAACTTTGCAACATCCTAGCTTCTAAACGGTAAGAGATATTGATTTCCCGTCTTCGGTGACCCCCCCCCACAGAAATCAATACATTCTATCTAACTAACTTACCCAAATTACCCCCCACCCCTTCATGCGTTCCCTATCCCCCAAAAATATGCAAAAAATGAGGTTTTTCTAATTTTAAAAAAATTGGCCCTGACGATTTCCTTTATTTTTCGATAGGTTATGGAGGTAGTCCAGCTGAACATTTCGTCCTTAGACACCTATCACCGGAAAAATCGCCATCTTGAATTATTCAAGGTCAAAGGTCAACTACCCTAGAGGGCCTAATTTTCAACGGATTTGGACAAATTTGGACATTTTTGAAAGATCTTTTAATTCTGAACCCGACTGCATCGGTCACAATCGGTGATGGATCGGGAAAGTAACGGTAATAGATTTATTTTAAAAATACTGTTTTTCGCAATTTTCAGTCTTTTGACCCATATAAAATTTAAACGGTAAGAGATATCAACTTCCGGTCTTCGGTGACCCCTCCTCCAATGACATTATCTCGAAAGTAATCTCTTTGTTTTTACCCCCTCTCCCTTCATGCGCTCCCTATCCCCCAAAAATAGGCAAAAAATGAGGTTTTCTAATTTTAAAAAAAAAAGCTGGCCCTGACGATTTCCTTCATTTTTGGATATGTTATGGAGGTAGTCCAGCTGAACATTTCAATTTATTTAGAATAACATTTCGTCCTTAGACACCTAACACCGGAAAGTTCGCCATCTTGAATTATTCAAAGTTGAAGCTTAATTTTCACCCGATTTGTTCAATTTTAATTAATTAAAAGATTAATGATTTTTGAAGCCCTCGTCTTGAACAACTTTCAATTTCAAGATGGTTTTGTGGTGATTTATAGTCAAATTTAATTCGACAATAATTTTCTATACATCAGAATGCTTGCGAAAAGGTATATAAGGCAGAGCTCTTTCTCGGGAGTTCGAGCAGCTCGCAAAGCCTCGGACGCTTTGCTACCCCTTTTTTGCTGGAATTGAAATTGTTTGAGGACACCAAAGTGTTTCCCGCCATGCGCAAATAGTCGAAATTTCTTACCAAAAAATGGCCCTTTTTAGGGCCATAACAATTATTCCGTAAAGAGTTTTTCGATAATCCTGAGAAATTTACAATAATTATACGCAATTACTAAACCACGTCCATTTTCAACACATTTTGATTTTCTACTATTTTCCGTGTTAAATAAATCAGGAAGTATTTTTTTTTTAATTTATCTAACTCTTTAAATAATGTTTTTTATCCCTAGAAAGGGCTGTTTTTTTTTAGTTTAAGTTTTTTCAGTTCAGACATCTCTCCATTATATTACTTGTCAACGCGGCTGTAATCTGAAAACAAAAGAAAATTATTATTTAAATGGTATTTTTTTTTACTTACAGTCTTTGCAATGGTTGTCCTTAACATATTTAAGGAACTCATTGACTGTCCTCTTAGTTTCATGGTATGATCTTTCATATATTCTCTTCTCTCGCATTATCTCCCGGTAGTTGTCCTCGATCTCCTGAAAGTCGTTCAAAATTCCGTCCGCGTTCATCCTGCTGCTGTTTGTAATCCTCAGATTGTTGAGATTGTCTATAGATAACTTGCACATGAAATACATACAAGATCAGTTCCTCTGTGACTGGCAATGTTTGTATGTATTCCATGTGCAAGTTATCTATAAATACGCCGACGCTTTGACTTCAAAGTCAACATTCCATGTGAAACAGTCTGTCGATACAGACGTGTTTTACAAAGAATATTAAGGCGACGAGTATTTTCCGTGAGAAAGTGACTCTGTGTTCTCTGAAGACTAGTCTTCGAGAATAAGTGATGAAGGCGACTTCGAGCAAGGCGACGCGGCCCAGCGAGCCTAGTGCTCCATTGGAGAAGAGGAAGAATCCGATACCTACTCCAGCCCCGGTGCCGACGACCAACCGTTTCGGCCCATTGTCTGACGACGAGGAGACAGACGACGAGGAGTTGATGGCGGAAGTCATCAAAAAAGTCAAGGCGAACGAGAGGAGGGTGCCACCAATCATCCTCACTCATCCAAACTCACGACAACTGAAGGAATGCGTATCCAAAATTACGAGGGAGTTCGAGATCTCAGTCAATAAACAAGATCATACCAGGATCACCATGAAGTGTAAAACCCTTGAGGGGCATCGTCTACTGCTCCAATCTCTGCGCGAAGATGGAAGTGTACCTTTCCATACTTTCTTGGAAGAGGAAGAGAAATTTTTCAAGGTCTACCTGTCTGGCATTTACCACTACAAAGAGGAGGAGATCAAGGAGCTTCTCAACGCCCAAGGTGCTAAAGCCCAGAAAGTGGTGAAATTCACCACTAACCACGTCAAAGATGGAGCATACATCGCCCACTTCAAGAAAGGAGACACAACTGTCCAGGCGCTCTCCTTGAAAATCCCCGGACTCAATGGTTACAAAGTCCGATGGTCCAGATTCAACAAGAAGAAAGGATCCCTCACGCAGTGTTTCAACTGCCAGCAATTTGGCCATGCATCATCAAAATGTGGATACAAACCAAGATGTGTCAAATGCCTCGCTGACCACCCACATGGTGAGTGCCCAAGGAAGATCCGCGAGGGTACCGCAAAATGCGTAAACTTCGAGGGGGACCACGCCGCCAACTATAAGGGATGCGCAAAGTGTAAGGAATACAAGTCAAATCGTCTAAGGATGATCCAGAATGCCAAATCCCGCCAAGCTGATAAACAACAGCAGAAATACGTTCCAGCTCCAGCCCCTGCTACTAACGCGTGGATTAGAAACGAGGAAGGCAAAGCTCCAGCAAAACCTACTCCAGCCCAGCAGGACATACAAACCCAGCCGCCACCTAACGTCGCTTCATTGATAACTGGAATACCAACGAAGCTGAGCAAATCTGATTGGGATGAAGCCATAACACTCGCCCAGCGAATGATTCAGCTGGTTGAAGGCGCCAAGACAGCAAAGGAACGCGCTGCTATTATCTTCCATTTCCATGTCTACGGAGATCTCAACATCTTTAAACCTCATCATGATTAAGGTACCGTCGTTGCGGGTGACTTTGCACTCGGGGGGTGACTTTGCACTCTGCTGTCCGTAAGACTTTCATAAATTCTAGCACTTATTGATGGTCTTTGCCGATCCGGTCTACCATGTCAAAGTATATAGGGATATGTTATGTACCAAGTAAGGTACAATGATCCCCAAAAGGATTCTTGTAGTTTCAGTAATAGTCAATGAAATCCTAGTATAGGTATTTTGTCAAAAAACGCCTCCGTGAAAAAGTTATCTGAAGGTGCAATTCCAAAATCGATTTCAGAGTAGTAAATTGCCCAGATCCAATCTAAATTTATCTGGCTAGAATAATCCACTTCGATTTTGTTGATTATTTTTATTAAAATATTTTTTTCCCCTATTATCTTCCTAAGAACGCATAATTTATGTTATAAAATTTCATATAATGGTCTTTTTAAAGCTTTATTTTAGAAGTATTTGGCTAAAAATTATACAATTTTGTGGGAACTTAAGATAAAATGACCGAGATCTACAAGATAGCATGGTCGCCATCTTGATTTGACGTTTCTGTCCGCCATTTTGAATAACTGTCAAAACAAAAATCTCGTCCGATTGAGCTGAAATTTTAGTATGTTCTAGCTGATGCCAAGGCCTTTTCAGAACATATATAAAATCCGACCTAGGTTAAGTTTTTGTCTGGATATAGGGACTCCAAGTTCAAAATTTTGACATTTTCATGAATATAGAACTATAGGGAGCTTCTTTTATCAAAACTATCACGAGAAAGACAGCGCTATCGTTAGGCGGTGAGATCAAACAAACAAAAAAAGAAAAGTAATGTTTATATTTATAACAGCGCATTATTTGATAATCTTAAAAAATTAATTAAATGCACTTTTCGTTTATTTTTTTTATGTTAGAGTAAATAAATATATAAAATTAAAGCCTCAACCATTTTTAATGGTTACTGAGGCATTTCCTTTAGGTTTCAAATATTGAAGATTAAAAAATAAAAACCGCCAAAACATGAGTATTACAAAATTTTAAACTTTGAACCTCTGTATCTAGGTAAATTCATGACGTAGACTGGAACACAGATACGTTTTGAAAAGGTCTTGACATCAGCTACAACATACTAAAATTTCGACCCAATCGGACCAGTTTTAGGGTTTGACAGTTATTCAAAATGGCGGAGAGAAACGTCAAATCAAGATGGCGACCACGTCATCTTGTAGATTTCGTGCATCTTACCCTTAGATATGAAGATCTTCATTGTCGTTTATTACAGAAATTGATGATTTTTTAGTATTTATTAAAAAGTGCAAAGTCACCCGCACCTTAACCCCAGTGGAAGCCTTTTTTCTAGATTTTTTTAAACATAGTAAGATTTTATAAAATTAATGCTAGTGGCACAAAATCAATTCATTAACAACTGAATACAAATAATTTTAGTCAAAAACCCCCCTCCCTTCACTTTAACTGTCCACTGTTAGAGGGTAAAGTTGAAAAACAGCGAAAAAACGTGCAAAGTCACCCGCAACGACGGTAGTTAATAGGTTATGAATCCTAATTTGGAACGCCAGATCAATAACCAAACACCTAGTGGAATTCCAAAATTTTCTAGAATGTTACAAACCCCATGTAGTTCTTCTATCCGACACCCTTCTAAAGCCAGAGTCAAAATTTAGCTGTCCAAATTTTTCAATCTATCGCAAAGACAAATCAAGTTGCGAACGTAGTCGGGGTGTCGCAA
>NW_026604818.1:0-8435 GCF_024763615.1 Phlebotomus papatasi
CAACATGTTTGTTTCTTGATGAAATGGCCCCAGTTGAGAAAGTAAAGCGCTGTCTATATTCGGCCCACCACTTAAGTACATATTAGCGTCCTCTGATTTTGAACATGTCGATCCGTATAGAGGCTACAATATCGGATTTATCGAAAAGATATTGATAAAGCAGATTAACAAAATTTGTGTAAAAAATTAAGTCATATTTCAATTGTAATCTTGGTTTACTCAATATATATATATATCGACGGCTCCATTCCATACTATTCTAAGTCGACTTAGAATTATATTACTCCGAGAGATATGTTGTTCCTGGGACCGAGATCTACAACTGGTGAAAATTTGGTGGTCATTCGGCGTTCGGGTAACGAGAAATTCAATTTTTTCGAAAAAAATTTACATGGGCAGCATAGGAAATCGCCAACTTCAAATGGCTCTCCTGAATTGTTGTCATTCTGAGATAGAATAGTATGGAATGGAACCGTCGATATATATTTGTTTTTAAATGGATCTTTAAATTTCAAATATGTACATCACGCTTTAATATGCACATTAAGACCAATCTAAAATTTGGAAATTAAATTCTACCAGTTGAGTTAATCATGTAAATAAATAAAAGAATTTATAAGACTCAACTCTTGGCTAAAGTGCAATAATTAATAATAAATATTATTATTACAAGAGTAGCAAAATGAACCAACAAAATTGTGAAAGTAAAAAGTTATATTTTTAACTATTGTCGGTTGGTCTTATTCTGTTTTTTTAGAAACTCAATTTAAAAATTCAACGTCTTCTGCTTTTCAACTAAGAATATTCAATGTGCTTGTTTTACGATTTGGTTTTATACGATAATTGTTGGAAATTTACTACAATAATCGTAGTTTTCCCATTGCACACAATAATTGTAGTAATTTAGCTGCGGTTCTTTACAATCTATGGTTTTATTTTGTCGTAAAATAATTATTTTACTTGTGGAAGAGCGCCTGGTTTGAGGAATCGCCTGACTTTGTTGTTTTTGCAAATTTTAACTTCGAAGTCTTCTTCCAAGAAGTGTCTGCTGCAAATCTGTGAGTTAACCGTCGTTTTATATTTTTTACTAAAACCTAGGAGAAATTTCCACTTCTCGGCCAATATTTTATTAGATGGAAATCTGAAATATAAAAGAAATAACATCAAAATGTATTTGAAAACAGATCTATTTAGTGTATTATTTGGTTTAAAAAAAATGAAATTTAAATTCGACGATTGTTTCTCGGAGATTGCGAGTATCATAAATGTTCCTAGAGTTTATAAGTGTTAAAAAATACTTGCCAAGAGCGAAAACCTCCAATTTTGTCTCAGACAACTTCTTGTTGATAGAAGTTCATCAGTATTGACATTTAATAAAATTTCATTGCATGAATTTAAGTTAAAATTAGGGAAAAATACAAGAAAATGTAATAATAATGAATAAAAGTAATTCGTAAAATATCTAGAATTATTATATAATAGTAGGATCAAAGGAACACCTTTTGGCACTTTAAGAACTCGTGTCATGACCTATTAGCAGCATATTTTGTACCATTTTGGATATGAAATTTGAACATCTCTGTTTCTAGGAAGAAGTAGATTAATGAAAAAACTTCATATTATTTGAATTTTATGAGATACATTAAATAAATTTCAATATTTTGACAAAATTTCCAGTAGGTGTTCCCTGACGAACAGATATTCCTTCGACCCTAATTTAGAGAAAAATAAGATAAGTAAAAAATCTTAGGTAAAATATGCCTTTCTGTTGAGAATAGCAAAACTAAAGTTTTATGCTAATTCAGACTTTTAGGTTTTTTTCTTAGACTTTGAAAGGAATAAACAAGATAATTTGCAGAAAAAATTGCATGTTATTAATTTGAGTTAAAAGCAAACCCCAATTCGATCCTTATTTCTTCTTTTGGTAACACACACATTGTCATGCTTTACGTAAAACAGCTTGTGTAGCTGTGTGCGGCGAAAAGCCAAAAAACTTTCTCAAATATTTTGACAATTAGACTTGCAATCTCTCTAATTCTTCTTATAGATCGTAAAAAATCAAATATCTTTAAAGTCTAGATGGACATAATTGCATAATTTGAGGGATATGGTTGATTTTGGGGTCATCACACCATGTACAAAAACACTAATACACTTACCTATGAAACGTCACACCAGGAGGGCTGCTCCTCGACATAACTCCACATTTTTTCACTCTGCAAGCCATTCTAAAATTGTTTAAGGTTGGCTCCAGGACCAAAAATGTTCCAAATCCACTCAGTTTTTCACAAGAACTGTTTTATATTACGACAAATTGTTATTTTTGCTTTAAAAGCGCTCGAAAGACTTCGCCACGGACACGTCAAATTTGCTTGTTTACGCACACACTGAAAAAGGCTTTGAGTGAAAGAGATAGTAATCTTTTTTTGATATACCATTCATCTTCTATAGAGAACTATAGGAATTGCTCCCACCTGTAGCGACCTAAATTTTACCTTTTTGGTTTCGTCTCGATGAGCACTTTCAGATGGAAGTTCAAAAAGTCACCACAGGTGGCGCTGTGATAGCGTCAAAATTCATCGAAATTCAAAGTCACTTTTCTCAAAAACGGCATTGTGCAAGTTAATGAAATTTTAGTATGTTGTAGTCCAGTCTAGGACGTTTCCAAAATGGTGCGTATGCGCGCTGTGGTTTTAATAGAACCGGAGATATGAGGGGTCAAAGTTCACGAAATTCAAAAAATCATATCTCCGGTTCTATGTGACCGATTTTGATGAATGAGGGCTTAAACAAAAGATCTCACCAAATGCTACAACTTTCTAGAATATTTGAACTTCGTGGGACCAACACCAGGGGCGCCACAGTCAAGAAACTAATTTCAATATCACATAACCTCAATTATCTCAACTGTCGCTGAACCGATTTTGATGATTACTTCAACATAATTGTAGAGCACATTTGTCTCTACATTTCGTCCATACATCATTTTCCACTCAGACTACGCTATCACTCCGATTTTGCCGTTTAAGTGTGAAAAAATTGATTTTTCCAATAATAACGCTTTGAAATCACTCAGATGCCAATTTGACTGCCTCTACTCCACCAAGACACTTAAAATAGGGGTTTAAATGGAAAGTCCCGCAAAATACAACAATTCTTTGATATAGTTGAAGTTCAACAAATGACTACTTGGGGCACTCTGGATGAAAAAACGAGTTAAGAAACAAAAAACCTCGCTTATCTTGGCTTCTGAGTAATCGATGAGTTCAAGTTCTACGGCAAAATTATAGAGAACATTCTGGTCTACATTTCACCCATATAACACTTTTCTGTCAGTTCATCCAAATCCTTGATATTTTGGTTTAAATACAAAATTTGTATAATTTCACGAATTTGATTCAAGATAACTGAATGGCGTCTCCCAACTTCAGCTCCAAATCGAATTTGCATGCACTCCGAGCTAGCTCACGTTAAGAATCTCACCTACATAAGCCGGTTAGGATTATCTGTTCCTTTTTATTAATAAAATATTCTACTATCGTGTTGAATTTATCAATAATCTTGTACAAACATAGAATAATACTCCTTTAGGGGAATGTGAGCATGGTTCGCACAGAGTGAACCTTCAAACGATGCAAATTTTCTTTCTCTTTGTTTGCAAAGAGCTGACCTACAATTTCTCATCTCGATTCATGAGCTTAATAATGATCTATCTAATGGTTAAGAAATGACGAACTAGCTCTTTGCAAACAAAGAGAAAATTTGCGTTGTTTGAAGGTTCACTCTCTGCAAACCATGCCAACATTCCCCTATTAGGTGAGATTCTTAACAATCTCACCTACTATAATCCTAACAAAATTTCATGTCCTCCGATCGCGCTCAAACTTGGCCAAAATGTGTTTCGCCACTTCCTGATCACGAATATATATGTGGCTATTTTACGTTCCCGGCCGGCCGGCCGGCCGCTCTTTGGAGCTTAATAGCTCCTAAACTAAAAAAGATATCGACTTGCGGTTTTCGGCAAAGGTTATATATCGGGTGAAAATTGCAACTTGGTGCATTGACCCCCCACCCCCCACCCCTCCTTCCGCCATTTTGAAGACCCCCCTTTTTTTGTTTTCTCAATAGCTCCGCCCCTATGGCATCGAGCGGGCTCAAATTTTAGTATGTTATAGCTGGGCCTTAGAGCTTTCCACCAATACCAAACTTAAGGTCCCCCGACCCCCCTGACCCGAGCTATAAGGGTCCAAAAAAAATTTCTTAAAATGGCCATAACTCCGGTTCTAATTGTCAGAATTTAAAAAGTGAGGGCTTTTTGGAAAGCTCTCGTGAAATTCCACTTCTCCTTCTAACATCGCAAGTTCATAAAACCACCGCTAGGGGCGCTATTATTAAAAAGAAAATTTTTAAATCTTATAAGTTAAATAACTCAAAATTCCATTGTGCATCGGGCTGAAATTTTAGTATGTTGTAGCCGTTGATTATACCTATCAAACAAAAAAAAACCTTAAGTCGATCCATAACCTCTGACCCGAGCTATAAGGGGTCAAAGTTCGAACATTGACCGGCCTCTATCTCCGGTTCTAATTAACATATCGACATAAATTTTACCTTTTTGGTTTCGTCTCGATGAGCACTTTCAGATGGAAGTTCAAAAAGTCACCACAGGTGGCGCTGTGATAGCATCAAAATTCATCGAAATTCAAAGTCACTTTTCTCAAAAACGGCATTGTGCAAGTTAATGAAATTTTAGTATGTTGTAGTCCAGTCTAGGACGTTTCCAAAATAGTGCGTATGCGCGCTGTGGTTTCAATAGAACCGGAGATATGAGGGGTCAAAGTTCACGAAATTCAAAAAATCATATCTCCGGTTCTATGTGACCGATTTTGATGAATGAGGGCTTAAACGAAAGATCTCACCAAATGCTACAACTTTCTAGAATATTTGAACTTCGTGGGACCAACACCAGGGGCGCCACAGTCGAAAAACCAATTTCAATATCACATAACCTCAATTATCTCGACTGTCGCTGAACCGATTTTGATGATTACTTTGACATAATTGTAGAGGACATTTGTCTCTACATTTCGTCCATACATCATTTTCCGGTCAGACTACGCTATCACTCTGATTTTGCCGTTTAAGTGTGAAAAAATTGATTTTTCCCATAATAACGCTTTGGAACCACTCAGATGCCAATTTGACTGCCTCTACTCGACCAAGACACTTAAAATATGGTTTTAAATGGAAAGTCCCACAAAATACAACAATTCTTTGATATAGTTGAAGTTCAACAAATGACTACTTGGGGCACTCTGGATGAAAAAACGAGTTAAGAAACAAAAAACCTCGGAGGAATTTTCGGTCTAATAGGTTGTAGCAGATTGTGAACGGAAAAATAGACCTTTCTTGACTTTTTCTCTTTAATTCTTCACTAAAGAATGAAGAATTAAAGTGAAGTGAAGTGAAGAATTAAAGAGAAAAAGTCAAGAAAGGTCTATTTTTCCGTTCACAATCTGCCAAAAAACCTCGCTTATCTTGGCTTCTGAGTAATCGATGAGATCATGTTCTATAGGAAAATTATAGAGTACACTCTGGTCTACATTTCACCCATATATCACTTTTGTGCCAATTCATCCAAATTCTTGATATTTTGGTTTAAATACAAAATTTGTATAATTTCACGAATTTGATTCAAGATAACTGAATGGCGACTCACAATTTCAGCTCTTAATCGAATTTGCATGCACTCCGAGTTTGCTCACGTTAAGAATCTCACCTACATAAGCCGGTTAGGATTATCTGTCCCTTTTTCACATTAAAATCGATTTTTTCAGATCCGATAGAGTCAACGAATCCAATAGGGTCAACAGGCCTGGAAATAATTAGTTGACTCTATCGAGGTCCCACTGTACAGCACAGAAATACCGAATAAATTTTAAAAAAATCTTTTTTGTTCGAATTTTAATAAGAATCAAGAAGACCATTTCGTTGCTCGACATGAATCTCTTAACTGCCCGAACCAACAATGAAATTTCCTGGAAAAAAGTCCACTATTATGCCTATCATGAGAATTTAAGCAATATATTCGTATAAATTGAATTGAGATTCAATCCCTTTGTGGTTAAGAAAAAAATCCCGTCAAGTGGAAAAAAATGTGAAAAAAATCGATTTTCATTTGGAATTTTGAGGGAGGATTTCACACCATAATTCCCTTTATAAATTTGAATACTTTGTGCCAGAAATGTGTCGATTCCTATTTGAATTTCGTCAAGGCTCTAATTTGAATTCTTCAAGTCTACACTCTTGAGATTCCACAGCCAGTTCCCTTTTACATTTTAGCCCCTCTTGGGTGGATTAAGCAACTCATCGTGATGTCAGGGCTTTGAAGAAGGTGCTGGTGTTACCCAAAAGATGAGGGAGAAAATTGAGAAATTCCACACAATTGCCTCTCAATCTCGTATTCGCTACACAAACTATTAATATATTGCTAAATAATATTAAAAGGAAAGTTTGTGATTGTATTAAAATATATTTATTGCTGGTAATGCGAAAAGTTTTTGCCATTGCCATTAAATCGCGGGAAAGTGTTGTATATAGGGCAAAAGTGGTGGGTGTTTCTTGAGAAAAGCACCTTCATATAAGTAACTTTGCACATCAATGAGGGATGTTAACAGTTGGAAAAGTCACCCCTACAAGCACCTTAAATAGCCATACCCAAACTGCAAATGAACTTGACGATGAGAACTTTACATTAGGGATGCTCTATAAAATACATTGCGTTGACTTTTATACAGATTTATTTACTACATGTAAATTATCATGTATAAAATAGTAATATTGTTATAGAGCATAAATAAAAGTTAACGTATTGGTATATAAAAAAAATTATAATGAATTTTATAAAAATAAATAAATATCGATATTTAGTATAGTATATTAAGTTAAAATTGCTAAACACTGGTATAATGTAGGTATATATAGTACATTTGAAATTACAAGGGCGAACCTCTAATCACAAATTTACTTAAACTGATTCGAAATAAAAAAAGAGAGGATAGATCTACAATTTGTGATAAGGTTTTATTCCTAGTTTTCAGGAAATAAAACCGAAAACTTAATCTCACTCAAAGTAGATTTATGGCTAGAGTTGTAAAAATCTTGTATTTTGTAAATTTATCATACGGATGTTTGACATGTAACAATCTGGGAAAGAAATTTTCGACCGTTTTCTCTAGAGGTTTGCCACTAGGGGTAAGACGAAGACGGGCGTTGAAAACCATAACTTTCTCTCATTGTAATTTATAAATTAGTAAAATTTTTCTTTTGTATATTAGCTCAAATGAAATATTATAAATAAAATAGATATTAGCTTTTAACTAATTTGAGAACGAGTAGGATATCAATCAGTGTATAAGAGCATTAATTTTATTACGCATATTTCTAAAGCTAAGAAAACAAATGGGTAGTAAAAGTATAATTTAATTTTCTACGGTTTGTTTGTTTCTTGCTTTTCAACGTTTGAATAAAAAATTATTTACATAATAGTCCTCAAAGGTTTGACATTGGAGAAACTTTTTTAAGTTTTTTTTTATATACTAAATTACTTAAATTAAAGAAATTTTTATTGTCAAAATATATAATTTGGATTTTTCCATTTGAAGAGTTCGATTTTGCACTTAAATCTGAATAAATTATTTGCCACTGAATTAATTTAAAAAAAAATTATATTACGAGTATTTTGTGTAAATTTTGGATGTAATAATGGTCAAATTCATAATCCTTGCGGCACACAGAATAAATTCTCAGCAAATTAACCCATTATATTCACAATTAATAATGTTTGCTTCAATGTAATTTATGCAATAGAGTAAATGTCGTAATTCAAAACCATTTCCAGACGCTTTAACTTTGACAGAAGTTTCAACATATTAAATTCATTGTTTTTCTGAAGAAAATTACATAAATTTTCTCCTTGACTCTTATAGAATGTTGTATTATTTAGTGAAAATTCTTTAGATATAATTTGAAAACTTCTTAAATACAAGAAAAATACGCGAGTGCAAAATACTTCTATTGGAAACACATTAATCCAAAGGGAGAAAAAGGAAATTTTCTAATTGGAGACAAACAGGGTAAGTGAAACCGTGACGAAAGGCTTCAAAAACCTTGTTGAGTTGCTCTTGAGTGCAGGATTTGTTCTTATTCCTGGTGTTTTCTCCTTTCCCATCTAAAACAATAAGAAAATCTCTCCAAAAAATCATATTTCCGTGGTTTCCTATTGAAGTATTTGCAGATACTTCAGAAAAACCCTTTATGTTCACGAAATAGGTTATTATTTCATTTGAAAACTTCACGTATCGTTAATAATATAGATTAACACTTAATTGCACATAATTCAGGCAAAAATATTACACAAATGTAAGAAAAAACGA
>NW_026604819.1:0-8361 GCF_024763615.1 Phlebotomus papatasi
TATTGAAATTGGTTTTTCGACTGTGGCGCCCCTGGTGTTGGTCCCACGAAGTTCAAACATTCTAGAAAGTTGTAGCATTTGGTGAGATCTTTCGTTTAAACCCTCATTCATCAAAATCGGTCACATAGAACCGGAGATATGATTTTTTGAATTTTGTGAACTTTGACCCCTCATATCTCCGGTTCTATTGAAAACACAGCGCACATTTGCACTATTTTGGAAACGTCCTAGACTGGACTACAACATACTAAAATTTCATTACCTTGCACAATGCCGTTTTTGAGAAAAATGAGTTTGAATTTCGATGAATTTTGACGCTATCACAGCGCCACCTGTGGTGACTTTTTGAACTTCCATCTGAAAGTGCTCATTGAGACGAAACCAAAAAGAAAAAAATTAAGGTCGCTGTGTGAATTAGAACCGGAGATAGAGGCCGGTCAATGTTCGAACTTTGACCCCTTATAGCTCGAGTCAGAGGTTATGGATCGACTTAAGGTTTTTTTTGTTTGATAGGTATAATCAACGGCTACAACATACTAAATTTTCAGCCCGATGCACAATGGAATATTTGAGTTATTTAACTTTTAAGATTTAAAAATTTTCTTTTTAAAAAAAGCGCCCCTAGCGGTGGTTTTATGAACTTGCGATGTTAGAAGAGGAAGTGGCATTTCACGAGAGCTTTCCAAAAAGCCCTCACTTTTTAAATTCTGACAATTAGAACCGGAGTTATGGCCATTTTAAGAAATTTTTTTGGACCCTTATAGCTCGGGTCAGGGGGGTCGGGGGACCTTAAGTTTGGTATTGATGGAAAGCTCTAAGGCCCAGCTATAACATACTAAAATTTGAGTCCGCTGAATGCCATAGGGGCGGAGCTATTGAGAAAACGAAAAAAGGGGGGTCTTCAAAATGGCGGAAGGAAGGGTGGGGGTGGGGGGTCTATGCACCAAGTTGCAATTTTCACCCGCAAGTCGATATCTTTTTTAGTTTAGGAGCTATTAAGCTCCAAAGAGCGGCCGGCCGGCCGGCCGGCCGGCCGGGAACGTAACTTAGCCACATATATATTCGGAATCAGGAAGTGGCGAAACACATTTTGGCCAAATTTGAGGTCGATCGGACGACATGAAATTTTGTTAGGATTATAGTAGGTGAGATTGTTAAGAATCTCACCTAATATATGGATGGCTAAAAACCGTTCCCGTCCGTCCGTCCGTCCGGCCGCTCTTTGGAGCTTAATAGCTCCTAAACTACAAGAGATATCGACTTGCGGTTTTCGGCAAACGTTATATATCGTATGAAAATTGCAACTTGGTGCATTGACCCCCCACACCCCACCCCTCCTTCCGACATTTTGAAGACACCCATTTTTTTGTTTTCTAAATAGCTCCGCCCCTGTGGTATCGACCGGGCTCAAGTTTTAGTATGTTATAGCTGGGCCTTAGGGCTTTCGATCAATACCAAACTTAGGGTCCCCCGACCCTCATGACCCGAGTTATAAGTGTCCAAAAAAATTCTTAAAATTGCCATAACTCCGGTTCTAATTGTCAGAATTTAAAAAGTAAGGGCTTTTTGGAAAGCTTTCGTGAAATTACACTTCCCCTTCTAACATCGCAAGTTCGTAAAACTACCGCTAGTGGCGCAATTTTCAATAAGAAGATTTTCCAATTTTCTAAGTTAAATAATTCAATATTCCTTTATGCAATCGGGCTGAAATTGTAGTATGTTGTAGCCCTTGATTATACCTATCAGACAAAAAAAATACTTAAGTCGATCCATAACCCCTGACCCGAGCTATGAAGGGTCAAAGTTCGAATATTGACCGGCCTTTATCTCCGGTTCTAATTAACATATTGACCTAAATTTTGGGTTTTTGGTTTCGTCTCGATGAGCACTTTCAGATGGAAGTTCAAAAAGTCACCACCGGTGGCGCTGCGATAGCGTCAAAATTCATCGAAATTCAAACTCATTTTTCTCAAAAATTCCTTTGTGCAAGTTAATGAAATTTCAGAGTCTTATAGTCCAGTCTAGGAAGTTTCCATAATGGTGCGTAAGTGCGCTGTGGTTTCAATAGAACCGGAGATATGAGGGGCCAAATTTCACGAAATTCAAAAAATCATATCTCTGGTTCCATTTGGCCGATTTTGATTAGTGAGGGCTTAAACGAAAGACTTCACCAAATTCTACAACATTCTAGAACATTTGAACTTCGTGGGACCAACACCAGGAGCGCCGCAGTCGAAAAACCAATTTCAATATCACATAACCTCAATTATTTCAGCTGTCGCTGAACCGATTTTGATGATCACTTCAACATAATTGTAGAAAACATTCTGGTCTACATTTCGTTCATACACCATTTTTCGATCAGATAATGCTATCTGTCCGATTTTACCGTTTAAGTGTGAAAAAATTTACATTTCCCATAATAAGGCTTTGAAACCATTCAGATGGCAATTTGACTGCCTCTACTCCACCAAGACACTTAAAATAGGGTTTTAAATGGAAAGTCTCACAAAATACAAAAATTCTTTGATATAGTTGAAGTTCATCAAATGAAGACTTGGGGCGCTCTGGTCGAAAAAACGAGTTCAGAAACAAACAACCTCGCTTATCTTGGTTTCTGAGTAATCGATGAGATCATGTTTTATAGCAAAATTATAGAGGACTTTGTGGTCTATGTTTCACCAATATATCACTTTTCTGTCAGTCCATCCAAATCTTTGATATTTTGGTTTAAATACAAAATTTGTACAATTTCACGAATTTGATTCAAGATAACTGAATGGCGTCCCCCAACTTCAGCTCTAAATCGAATTTGCATGCACTCCGAGTTAGCTCACGTTAAGAATCTCACCTACATAAGCCAGTTAGGATTATCTGTCCCTTAACTCTTTATGTGTAACTAACGATATATTTTAGAACTTTTAACTATATAAACATTTAAAAGATAATCAACAAAATAGATCAGGCGCGGATCAGGAACCGGGGGGTAACCAATAAGTAATTTATAAGCAATTAGAGTGGCTAGATTTCCTGATTCCCCGGAAAAATGTATGGGTTCTCCAGGTTCTCTGAAAAAATATGAGGGTTTCTCGTGTACCCCATAATCAATAATAAAAATTAAGCAATAGTAAACGTGGTATGGAAATAAACAGTTATAGCATCTAACTTTTGCACAATTTTAGTGTAATTAGGTGAGATTCTTAACAATCTCACCTACTATAATCCTAACAAAATTTCATGTCCTCCGATCGCGCTCAAACTTGGCCAAAATGTGTTTCGCCACTTCCTGATCACGAATATATGGGGGGCTAAGTTACGTTCGGCCGGCCGGCCGGCCGGCCGGCCGGGAACGTAACTTAGCCACATATATATTCGGAATCAGGAAGTGGCGAAACACATTTTGGCCAAATTTGAGGTCGATCGGACGACATGAAATTTTGTTAGGATTATAGTAGGTGAGATTGTTAAGAATCTCACCTAATATATGGATGGCTAAAAACCGTTCCCGTCCGTCCGTCCGTCCGGCCGCTCTTTGGAGCTTAATAGCTCCTAAACTACAAGAGATATCGACTTGCGGTTTTCGGCAAACGTTATATATCGTATGAAAATTGCAACTTGGTGCATTGACCCCCCACACCCCACCCCTCCTTCCGACATTTTGAAGACACCCATTTTTTTGTTTTCTAAATAGCTCCGCCCCTGTGGTATCGACCGGGCTCAAGTTTTAGTATGTTATAGCTGGGCCTTAGGGCTTTCGATCAATACCAAACTTAGGGTCCCCCGACCCTCATGACCCGAGTTATAAGTGTCCAAAAAAATTCTTAAAATTGCCATAACTCCGGTTCTAATTGTCAGAATTTAAAAAGTAAGGGCTTTTTGGAAAGCTTTCGTGAAATTACACTTCCCCTTCTAACATCGCAAGTTCGTAAAACTACCGCTAGTGGCGCAATTTTCAATAAGAAGATTTTCCAATTTTCTAAGTTAAATAATTCAATATTCCTTTATGCAATCGGGCTGAAATTGTAGTATGTTGTAGCCCTTGATTATACCTATCAGACAAAAAAAATACTTAAGTCGATCCATAACCCCTGACCCGAGCTATGAAGGGTCAAAGTTCGAATATTGACCGGCCTTTATCTCCGGTTCTAATTAACATATTGACCTAAATTTTGGGTTTTTGGTTTCGTCTCGATGAGCACTTTCAGATGGAAGTTCAAAAAGTCACCACCGGTGGCGCTGCGATAGCGTCAAAATTCATCGAAATTCAAACTCATTTTTCTCAAAAATTCCTTTGTGCAAGTTAATGAAATTTCAGAGTCTTATAGTCCAGTCTAGGAAGTTTCCATAATGGTGCGTAAGTGCGCTGTGGTTTCAATAGAACCGGAGATATGAGGGGCCAAATTTCACGAAATTCAAAAAATCATATCTCTGGTTCCATTTGGCCGATTTTGATTAGTGAGGGCTTAAACGAAAGACTTCACCAAATTCTACAACATTCTAGAACATTTGAACTTCGTGGGACCAACACCAGGAGCGCCGCAGTCGAAAAACCAATTTCAATATCACATAACCTCAATTATTTCAGCTGTCGCTGAACCGATTTTGATGATCACTTCAACATAATTGTAGAAAACATTCTGGTCTACATTTCGTTCATACACCATTTTTCGATCAGATAATGCTATCTGTCCGATTTTACCGTTTAAGTGTGAAAAAATTTACATTTCCCATAATAAGGCTTTGAAACCATTCAGATGGCAATTTGACTGCCTCTACTCCACCAAGACACTTAAAATAGGGTTTTAAATGGAAAGTCTCACAAAATACAAAAATTCTTTGATATAGTTGAAGTTCATCAAATGAAGACTTGGGGCGCTCTGGTCGAAAAAACGAGTTCAGAAACAAACAACCTCGCTTATCTTGGTTTCTGAGTAATCGATGAGATCATGTTTTATAGCAAAATTATAGAGGACTTTGTGGTCTATGTTTCACCAATATATCACTTTTCTGTCAGTCCATCCAAATCTTTGATATTTTGGTTTAAATACAAAATTTGTACAATTTCACGAATTTGATTCAAGATAACTGAATGGCGTCCCCCAACTTCAGCTCTAAATCGAATTTGCATGCACTCCGAGTTAGCTCACGTTAAGAATCTCACCTACATAAGCCAGTTAGGATTATCTGTCCCTTAACTCTTTATGTGTAACTAACGATATATTTTAGAACTTTTAACTATATAAACATTTAAAAGATAATCAACAAAATAGATCAGGCGCGGATCAGGAACCGGGGGGTAACCAATAAGTAATTTATAAGCAATTAGAGTGGCTAGATTTCCTGATTCCCCGGAAAAATGTATGGGTTCTCCAGGTTCTCTGAAAAAATATGAGGGTTTCTCGTGTACCCCATAATCAATAATAAAAATTAAGCAATAGTAAACGTGGTATGGAAATAAACAGTTATAGCATCTTACTTTTGCACAATTTTAGTGTAATTAGGTGAGATTCTTAACAATCTCACCTACTATAATCCTAACAAAATTTCATGTCCTCCGATCGCGCTCAAACTTGGCCAAAATGTGTTTCGCCACTTCCTGATCACGAATATATGGGGGGCTAAGTTACGTTCCCGGCCGGCCGGCCGGCCGTCCGGCCGCTCTTTGGAGCTTAATAGCTCCTAAACTAAAAAGGATATCGACTTGCGGTTTTCGGCAAAGGTTATATATCGTATGAAAATTGCAACATGGTGCATTGACCCCCCACCCCTCCTACCGCCATTTTGAAGACCCCCCTTTTTTTGTTTTCTCAATAGCTCCGCCCCTATGGCATCGAGCGGGCTCAAATTTTAGTATGTTATAGCTGGGCCTTAGAGCTTTCCATCAATACCAAACTTAAGGTCCCCCGACCCCCCTGACCCGAGCTATAAGGGTCCAAAAAAAATTTCTTAAAATGGCCATAACTCCGGTTCTAATTGTCAGAATTTAAAAAATTAGGGCTTTTTGGAAAGCTCTCGTGAAATGCCACTTCCTCTTCTAACATCGCAAGTTCATAAAACCACCGCTAGGGGCGTTATTATTAAAACGAAAATTTTTAAATCTTAAAAGTTAAATAACTCAAAAATTCCTTATGCAATCGGGCTGAAGTTTTAGTATGTTGTAGCCGTTGATTATACCTATCAAACAAAAAAACCTTAAGTTGATCCATAACCCCTGACCCGAGCTATAAGGGGTCAAAGTTCGAACATTGACCGGCCTCTATCTCCGGTTCTAATTAACATATCGACCTAAATTTTACCTTTTTGGTTTCGTCTCGATGAGCACTTTCAGATGGAAGTTCGAAAAGTCACTACAGGTGGCGCTGTGATAGCGTCAAAATTCATCGAAATTCAAAGTCACTTTTCTCAAAAACGGCATTGTGCAAGTTAATGAAATTTCAGAGTCTTATAGTCCAGTCTAGGACGTTTCCAAAATGGTGCGTATGTGCGCTGTGGTTTCAATAGAACCGGAGATATGAGGGGTAAAAGTTCACAAAATTTAAAAAATCATATCTCCGGTTCTATGTGACCGATTTTGATGAATGAGGGCTTAAACGAAAGATCTCACCAAATACTACAACTTTCTAGAACATTTGAACTTCGTGGGACCAACACCAGGGGCGCCACAGTCAAAAAAACGAATTTCAATATCACATAACCTCAATTATCTCGACTGTCGCTGAACCGATTTTGATGATTACTTCGACACAATTGTAGAACACATTTATCTCTACATTTCGTCCATACATCATTTTCCGCTCAGACTACGCTATCACTCCGATTTTGCCGTTTAAGTGTGAAAAAAATGATTTTTCCCATAATAACGCTTTGAAATCACTCAGATGCCAATTTGACTGCCTCTACTCCACCAAGACACTTAAAATAGGGTTTTAAATGGAAAGTCCCACAAAATACAACAATTCTTTGATATAGTTGAAGTTCAACAAATGACTACTTGGGGCACTCTGATGGATGAAAAAACGAGTTAAGAAACAAAAAACCTCGATTATCTTGGCTTCTGAGTAATCGATGAGATCATGTTCTATGGAAAAATTATAGAGAACATTCTGGTCTACATTTCACCCATATAACACTTTTCTGTCAGTTCATCCAAATCCTTGATATTTTGCTTTAAATACAAAATTTGTATAATTTCACGAATTTTATTCAAGATAACTGAATGGCGTCTCCCAACTTCAGCTCTAAATCGAATTTGCATGCACTCCGAGTTAACTCACGTTAAGAATCTCACCTACATAAGCCGGTTAGGATTATCTGTACCTTTTCATATTTTCTATTTGTTACAAGGTAAGTAAGAAATGAATATAAAGAGATGGCAAAGCGTCCCAGCTTTGCGGAATGCTCGAACTCACGATACAGAGCTCACTGTGAATTAGCTTTTTGCATAATCTTTTGGAATCACTGATCTACTAGAGATTAAATTGATTCATAAATCAATCACAAAAGCATTTGAAAATCAAAAAATCGGTATTTAACCGATTCATTACCGTTGAAAACCGATGCAGCCGGATTCTAATTTGCAATACTTTTCTAAAAAATCAAATTTTAAGCAAAATGAAAAATTAGTCTTCCAAAGTAGTTGACCTTTGACCTTCAATAATTCAAAATGGCGAATTAATTCACGGTCATGAGTATGTTTGGGCGAAATGTTCACCTGGACTAGCTCTAAAACATATCCGAAAATCATTGAAAAAACTTGAGCCAATTTTGAGAAAAATCGAAAAACATTTTTCTTAGGGAATATTACTAAAAAGGGGATGTAAAGTTATTCTACAATCGGTTATTAACCGGTTCATTACCGATGAAGACCGATGCAGTCCGGTTCAAAATTTCAATATCTTTCCAAAAAATCAAAATTTAACCAAATCGATTATATAATCGGTTAACCAAAGTGCCCTCCAAAGTAGTTGACCTTTGACCATCAATAATTCAAAATGGCGAATTTTTCCGTTTATAAGTATGTTTGAGCGAAATTTTCATCTGGACTAGCTCTAAAATATATCCGAAAATCATTGAAAAAGCTTGGGCCAATTTTGAGAAAAATCGAAACACATTTTTCTTAGGGAATATTACTAAAAAGGGGATGTAAAATTATTCAAATATCGTACTTAACCAGTTCATTACCTATTATGACCGATGCAGTCGGGTTCAAAATTTCAATATCTTTCCAAAAAATCCAAATTTAACCAAATCGGTTGAAAAACGGATCCTCCAAAGTGATTGAACTTTGACCTTCAATAATTCAAAATGGCGAATTTTCCGGTCATAGATATGTTTGGACGAAATGTTTGCCAGGACTAGCTC
>NW_026604820.1:0-8256 GCF_024763615.1 Phlebotomus papatasi
TTCTCAATATTTCTGGATGAAATTCACAAAGAATACTTGAAATGGTCCTACCAAGTTGATTTCCATTGCGGAATTTGCAAAATCTCGACAAAAAATTTTTTGACCAAAAAAATCGATAGGCTAACCCCCTTACAGTTTTTTCAAAAAATCGAAAATCGGCCCTAAAAACCGTAATTCTCAATATTTCTGGATGAAATTCACAAAGAATACTTGAAATGGTCCTACCAATTGATTTCCATTGCGGAATTTGCAAAATCTCGACAAAAAATTTTTTGACCAAAAAAATCCCTTACAGTTTTTCAAAAAATCGAAAATCGGCCCTAAAAACCGTAATTCTCAATATTTCTGGATGAAATTCACAAAGAATACTTGAAATGGTCCTACCAATTAATTTCCATTGCGGAATTTGCAAAACCTCGACAACAAATTTTTGACCAAAAAAATCGATAGGCTAACCCCTTACAGTTTTTTTCAAAAAATCGAAAATCGGCCCTAAAAACCGTAATTCTCAATATTTCTGGATGAAATTCACAAAGAATACTTGAAATGGTCCTACCAATTGATTTCCATTGCGGAATTTGCAAAATCTCGACAAAAAATTTTTTGACCAAAAAAATCGATAGGCTAACCCCTTACAGTTTTTTCAAAAAATCGAAAATCGGCCCTAAAAACCGTAATTCTCAATATTTCTGGATGAAATTCACAAAGAATACTTGAAATGGTCCTACCAATTGATTTCCATTGCGGAATTTGCAAAATCTCGACAAAAAATTTTTTGACCAAAAAAATCGATAGGGCTAACCCCTTACAGTTTTTTCAAAAAATCGAAAATCGGCCCTAAAAACCGTAATTCTCAATATTTCTGGATGAAATTCACAAAGAATACTTGAAATGGTCCTACCAATTAATTTCCATTGCGGAATTTGCAAAATCTCGACAAAAAATTTTTTGTACCAAAAAAATCGATAGGCTAACCCCTTACAGTTTTTTCAAAAAATCGAAAATCGGCCCTAAAAAACCGTAATTCTCAATATTTCTGGATGAAATTCACAAAGAATACTTGAAATGGTCCTACCAATTGATTCCATTGCGGAATATGCAAAATCTCGACAAAAAATTTTTTTGACCAAAAAAATCGATAGGCTAACCCCCTTACAGTTTTTTCAAAAATCGAAAATCGGCCCTAAAAACCGTAATTCTCAATATTTCTGGATGAAATTCACAAAGAATACTTGAAATGGTCCTACCAATTGATTTCCATTGCAGAATTTGCAAAATCTCGACAAAACATTTTTTGACCAAAAAAATCGATAGGCTAACCCCTTACAGTTTTTTCAAAAATCGAAAAATCGGCCCTAAAAACCGTAATTCTCAATATTTCTGGATGAAATTCACAAAGAATACTTGAAATGGTCCTACCAATTGATTTCCATTGCGGAATTTGCAAAATCTCGACAAAAAAATTTTTGACCAAAAAATCGATAGGCTAACCCCTTACAGTTTTTTCAAAAAATCGAAAATCGGCCCTAAAAACCGTAATTCTCAATATTTCTGGATGAAATTCACAAAGAATACTTGAAATGGTCCTACCAATTGATTTCCATTGCGGAATTTGCAAAATCTCGACAAAAAATTTTTTGACCAAAAAAATCGATAGGCTAACCCCTTACAGTTTTTTCAAAAAATCGAAAATCGGCCCTAAAAACCGTAATTCTCAATATTTCTGGATGAAATTCACAAAGAATACTTGAAATGGTCCTACCAATTGATTTCCATTGCGGAATTTGCAAAATCTCGACAAAAAATCTTTTGACCAAAAAAATCGATAGGCTAACCCCTTACAGTTTTTTTCAAAAAATCGAAAATCGGCCCCTAAAAACCGTAATTCTCAATATTTCTGGATGAAATTCACAAAGAATACTTGAAATGGTCCTACCAATTGATTTCCATTGCGGAATTTGCAAAATCTCGACAAAAAAATTTTTTGACCAAAAAAATCGATAGGCTAACCCCTTACAGTTTTTCAAAAAATCGAAAATCGGCCCTAAAAACCGTAATTCTCAATATTTCTGGATGAAATTCACAAAGAATACTTGAAATGGTCCCCTACCAATTAATTTCCATTGCGGAATTTGCAAAATCTCGACAAAAAAATTTTTTGACCAAAAAAATCGATAGGCTAACCCCTTACAGTTTTTTCAAAAAATCGAAAATCGGCCCTAAAAACCGTAATTCTCAATATTTCTGGATGAAATTCACAAAGAATACTTGAAATGGTCCTACCAATTAATTTCCATTGCATATTTGCAAAATCTCGACAAAAACTTTTTTGACCAAAAAAAAAATCGATAGGCTAACCCCTTACAGTTTTTTCAAAAAATCGAAAATCGGCCCTAAAAACCGTAATTCTCAATATTTCTGGATGAAATTCACAAAGAATACTTGAAATGGTCCTACCAATTGATTTCCATTGCGGAATTTGCAAATCTCGACAAAAAATTTTTTGACCAAAAAAATCGATAGGCTAACCCCTTACAGTTTTTTTCAAAAAATCGAAAATCGGCCATAAAAAACCGTAATTCTCAATATTTCTGGATGAAATTCACAAAGAATACTTGAAATGGTCCTACCAATTGATTTCCATTGCGGAATTTGCAAAAAATCTCGACAAAAAATTTTTTGACCAAAAAAATCGATAGGCTAACCCCTTACAGTTTTTTCAAAAAATCGAAAATCGGCCCTAAAAACCGTAATTCTCAATATTTCTGGATGAAATTCACAAAGAATACTTGAAATGGTCCTACCAATTGATTCCATTGCGGAATTTGCAAAATCTCGACAAAAAATTTTTTGACCAAAAAAATCGATAGGCTAACCCCTTACAGTTTTCTAAAAAAATCGAAAATCGGGCCCTAAAAACCGTAATTCTCAATATTTCTGGATGAAATTCACAAAGAATACTTGAAATGGTCCTACCAATTGATTTCCATTGCGGAATTTGCAAAATCTCGACAAAAAAAATATTTTGACCAAAAAAATCGATAGGCTAACCCCTTACAGTTTTCTCAAAAAATCGAAAATCGGCCCTAAAAACCGTAATTCTCAATATTTCTGGATGAAATTCACAAAGAATACTTGAAATGGTCCTACCAATTGATTTCCATTGCGGACTTTGCAAAACCTCGACAAAAAATTTTTTGACCAAAAAAATCGATACGCTAACCCCTTACAGTTTTTCCAAAAAATCGAAAATCGGCCCTAAAAACCGTAATTCTCAATATTTCTGGATGAAATTCACAAAGAATACTTGAAATGGTCCTACCAATTGATTTTCCATTGCGGACTTTGCAAAACCTCGACAACAAATTTTTGACCAAAAAAATCGATAGGCTAACCCCTTACAGTTTTTTTCAAAAAATCGAAAATCGGCCCTAAAAACCGTAATTCTCAATATTTCTGGATGAAATTCACAAAGAATACTTGAAATGGTCCTACCAATTGATTTCCATTGCGGAATTTGCAAAATCTCGACAAAAAATTTTTTGACCAAAAAAATCGATAGGCTAACCCCTTACAGTTTTTTCAAAAAAATCGAAAAATCGGCCCTAAAAACCGTAATTCTCAATATTTCTGGATGAAATTCACAAAGAATACTTGAAATGGTCCTACCAATTGATTTCCATTGCGGAATTTGCAAAATCTCGACAAAAAATTTTTTGACCAAAAAAATCGATAGGCTAACCCCTTACAGTTTTTTCAAAAAATCGAAAATCGGCCCTAAAAACCGTAATTCTCAATATTTCTGGATGAAATTCACAAAGAATACTTGAAATGGTCCTACCAATTGATTTCCATTGCGGAATTTGCAAAATCTCGACAAAACATTTTTTGACCAAAAAAAGCGATAGGCTGACCCCTTACAGTTTTTTCAAAAAATCGAAAATCGGCCCTAAAAACCGTAATTCTCAATATTTCTGGATGAAATTCACAAAGAATACTTGAAATGGTCCTACCAATTGATTTCCATTGCGGAATTTGCAAAACCTCGACAACAAATTTTTGACCAAAAAAATCGATAGGCTAACCCCTTACAGTTTTTTCAAAAAATCGAAAATCGGCCCTAAAAACCGTAATTCTCAATATTTCTGGATGAAATTCACAAAGAATACTTGAAATGGTCCTACCAATTGATTTCCATTGCGGAATTTGCAAAATCTCGACAAAAAATTTTTTGACCAAAAAAATCGATAGGCTAACCCCTTACAGTTTTTTCAAAAATCGAAAATCGGCCCTAAAAACCGTAATTCTCAATATTTCTGGATGAAATTCACAAAGAATACTTGAAATGGTCCTACCAATTGATTTCCATTGCAGAATTTGCAAAATCTCGACAAAACATTTTTTGACCAAAAAAATCGATAGGCTAACCCCTTACAGTTTTTTCAAAAATCGAAAATCGGCCCTAAAAACCGTAATTCTCAATATTTCTGGATGAAATTCACAAAGAATACTTGAAATGGTCCTACCAATTAATTTCCATTGCGGAATTTGCAAAATCTCGACAAAAAATTTTTTGACCAAAAAAATCGATAGGCTAACCCCTTACAGTTTTTTCAAAAAATCGAAAATCGGCCCTAAAAACCGTAATTCTCAATATTTCTGGATGAAATTCACAAAGAATACTTGAAATGGTCCTACCAATTGATTTCCATTGCGGACTTTGCAAAACCTCGACAACAAATTTTTGACCAAAAAAATCGATAGGCTAACCCCTTACAGTTTTTTTCAAAAAATCGAAAATCGGCCCTAAAAACCGTAATTCTCAATATTTCTGGATGAAATTCACAAAGAATACTTGAAATGGTCCTACCAATTGATTTCCATTGCGGAATTTGCAAAATCTCGACAAAAAAATTTTTGACCAAAAAAATCGATAGGCTAACCCCTTACAGTTTTTTCAAAAAATCGAAAATCGGTCCTAAAAACCGTAATTCTCAATATTTCTGGATGAAATTCACAAAGAATACTTGAAATGGTCCTACCAATTGATTTCCATTGCGGAATTTGCAAAATCTCGACAAAAAATTTTTTGACCAAAAAAATCGATAGGCTAACCCCTTACAGTTTTTTCAAAAAATCGAAAATCGGCCCTAAAAACCGTAATTCTCAATATTTCTGGATGAAATTCACAAAGAATACTTGAAATGGTCCTACCAATTGATTTCCATTGCAGAATTTGCAAAATCTCGACAAAACATTTTTTGACCAAAAAAATCGATAGGCTAACCCCTTACAGTTTTTTCAAAAATCGAAAATCGGCCCTAAAAACCGTAATTCTCAATATTTCTGGATGAAATTCACAAAGAATACTTGAAATGGTCCTACCAATTGATTTCCATTGCGGAATTTGCAAAATCTCGACAAAACATTTTTTGACCAAAAAAATCGATAGGCTAACCCCTTACAGTTTTTTCAAAAAATCGAAAATCGGTCCTAAAAACCGTAATTCTCAATATTTCTGGATGAAATTCACAAAGAATACTTGAAATGGTCCTACCAATTGATTTCCATTGCGGAATTTGCAAAATCTCGACAAAACATTTTTTGACCAAAAAAATCGATAGGCTAACCCCTTACAGTTTTTTCAAAAAATCGAAAATCGGTCCTAAAAACCGTAATTCTCAATATTTCTGGATGAAATTCACAAAGAATACTTGAAATGGTCCTACCAATTGATTTCCATTGCGGAATTTGCAAAATCTCGACAAAAAATTTTTTGACCAAAAAAATCGATAGGCTAACCCCTTACAGTTTTTTCAAAAATCGAAAATCGGCCCTAAAAACCGTAATTCTCAATATTTCTGGATGAAATTCACAAAGAATACTTGAAATGGTCCTACCAATTAATTTCCATTGCGGAATTTGCAAAATCTCGACAAAAAATTTTTTGACCAAAAAAATCGATAGGCTAACCCCTTACAGTTTTTTCAAAAAATCGAAAATCGGCCCTAAAAACCGTAATTCTCAATATTTCTGGATGAAATTCACAAAAAAATACTTGAAATGGTCCTACCAATTAATTTCCATTGCATATTTGCAAAATCTCGACAAAAAATTTTTTGACCAAAAAAATCGATAGGCTGACCCCTTACAGTTTTTTCAAAAAATCGAAAATCGGCCCTAAAAACCGTAATTCTCAATATTTCTGGATGAAATTCACAAAGAATACTTGAAATGGTCCTACCAATTGATTTCCATTGCGGAATTTGCAAAATCTCGACAAAACATTTTTTGACCAAAAAAATCGATAGGCTAACCCCTTACAGTTTTTTCAAAAAATCGAAAATCGGCCCTAAAAACCGTAATTCTCAATATTTCTGGATGAAATTCACAAAGAATACTTGAAATGGTCCTACCAATTGATTTCCATTGCGGAATTTGCAAAATCTCGACAAAAAATTTTTTGACCAAAAAAATCGATAGGCTAACCCCTTACAGTTTTTTCAAAAAATCGAAAATCGGCCCTAAAAACCGTAATTCTCAATATTTCTGGATGAAATTCACAAAGAATACTTGAAATGGTCCTACCAATTGATTTCCATTGCGGAATTTGCAAAATCTCAACTAAAATTTTTTTGACCAAAAAAATCGATAGGCTAACCCCTTACAATTATATTATATTATACATATATATGTGGCTCTCAATATTCCATTGGTTAGCTAGTTTAATCTGAATAAAATATTGTAGTTTTACTTGTTTAACATGTTTCAAGTAAATTTACAACTTTTTATTCATATTGGTCTTGCTTACCAATGGAATATTGAGAGCCACCCAAACATTCTTACCATTTTCTTTCAAAACGTTCTAGTTTTTGTAACTGTAGGGACCTGTGTTCCTTCAGTAACCAATTATCTTTTAATTTATGAAGCAGACATCATTGGGTCACTATCAGAGATACTTACAATTCTGTTATCAACCCTCTGAGTCGATACCCTAGGTCTGCCAGTAGCGTTTTTCAGATGTACTCGTACCTCATTAATATAATATTTGAATATTTTATGTATAACCTTTAGTGATTTTCTGAAAAATTTGGCAATTAACGACGCTGATTCATTCCGGCAGTATCTCTGGATGATTTCCCACCTTTTAACTCCGTCTAGCATGCCATTTTAACCTAATTTATGAATTATCAAATAACAGATTATTTCTTGTTATTTATTATCACTTTTAAACACATGCATTTTTATCATATACAAGTTTAGAAATGTCCAACAGCACCATTGGCCTCTCAAATGACATAAACTCAAAATATGGTAGGTTTATTTTAAGTTATTTGCATGTTTTTGACCTTTTTGAGTGACTTTTCAAATGAGGCAACAAACTTTTGATTTTTCAAAAATAAACAACTTTTGTAAAACAATAATTTTTTATATGAAATAAAATGCAATAATTTTTTCGAAATATATAAATAAGATCTACGGATAACAGGCTACTAATTTGCAAAAAGAAAAATTTTTAAAAGTAATTTTTTCTATCATTTTTTGCATCTGGTTTCCCGAACATACATGAGGCAACAAACTTTTGACACCCACTGTATGTACGGTCCCGAAATGTTTAAGAATGTCATTTTAAGAATTAATTTTACCTGTTTTGTACTTTTTAAAATTTTTGCAAATTATCTTGCTAAATTTTTAGCTCTAAAATATCTGTAAATTTGAACTTTTCGGTTGTTTGGTAGAGTGAAGGTGATCGTATGCACAATCAAGTGCGCAAAGGTGCCACTTTGCACGAGGAAATACACCATTTTGCCAATTGATCTCTTGATTCCCTTGATTCTAATCCTCCCGGAGCAATCAATAAGTACGTTCAGGGAAGCTCTCTGTCTGCACTTTCTTCGGCCTCCAAAGCCACTCTCGTGCCGCTGGAGCCTTGGAGGCAGAGATCCTATGAAGAAAAAGAAATTATAGTGGGAACTTGAGAAATTATAGAGGCAACCAAAGCAATAATTTATTCTACAGATCAGCTTATTTGTCTTATTTTGTTAATATCCATGAATATTTTTTTTACTTCTTTTCTTTTTGAAGGGATTTTGATTTTCTGTGATTTTTTGAATTTAATTCAAAATTTGCGATATTTTCAATTCTATATTTTTAAACAAATTTCAACGATTGAGCGAATTCAAAATTCAATTTCGACGAGCTTATCGACACTGCGCCATCTTGACTTGAGCTTTCAGTCTTCGGTTTTCGCTTTCT
>NW_026604821.1:0-8248 GCF_024763615.1 Phlebotomus papatasi
CGCAGGATGATCATCCCCAGAATTGTTCTGGCCAGGGATTCTTCTTCTTCTTCTTCATTTTTGCTAAAGAACTGTTCGGATCCTGGGTTCATTCACAGGATGATCATCCCCAGAATTGTTTTGGCCAGGGATTCTTCTTCTTCATTTTTCTTCCAGAACTGTGCGGATTCTGGGTTCATCCACAGGATGACCATCCCCAGAATTGTTCTGGCCAGTGATTCTGCTTCTTCTTCTTCATTTTTCCTAAAGAACTGTTCGGATTCTTGGTTCATCCACAGGATGACCATCCCCAGAATTATTTTGGCCAGGGTTTCTTCTTCTTCTTCTTCATTCTTCTTCCAGAACTGTTCGGATTCTTGGTTTATCAACAGCATGACCAGCCCCAGAATTGTTCTGGCCAGGGATTCTTCTTCTTTTTCTTCATTCTTCCTCCAGAACTGTTCGGATTCTGGGTTCATCCACGGGATGACCAGCCCCAGAATTGTTCTGGCCAGGGATTCTTCTTCTTCCTCTTCATTTTTCTTCCAGAACTGTTCGGATTCTGGGTTCATCCGCAGGATGACCAGCCCCAGAATTGTTCTGGCCAGGGATTCTTCTTCTTCTTCTTCATTTTTCCTAAAGAACTGTTCGGATTCTTGGTTCATCCACAGGATGACCATCCCCAGAATTGTTCTGGCCAGGGTGTCTTCTTCTTTTTCTTCATTTTTCTTCCAGAACTGTTCAGATTCTGGGTTCATCCGCAGGATGACCAACCCCAGAATTGTTCTGGCCAGGGATTCTTCTTCATCTTCTTCATTTTTCTTCCAGAACTGTTCGGATTCTTGGTTCATCCACAGGATGACCAGCCCCAGAATTGTTCTGGCCAGGGATTCTTCTTCTTCTTCTTCATTTTTCCTAAAGAACTGTTCGGATTCTGAGTTCATCCACAGGATGACCATCCCCAGAATTGTTCTGGCCAGGGATTCTTCTTCTTCTTCTTCATTTTTCTTCCAGAACTGTTCGGATTCTGGGTTCATCCACAGGATGACCATTCCAAGAAATGTTCTGGCCAGGGATTCTTCTTCTTCTTCTTCATTTTTCTTCCAGAACTGTTCGGATTCTGGGTTCATCCACAGGATGACGAGCCCCAGAATTGTTTTGGCCAGGGTTTCTTCTTCTTCTTCTTCATTCTTCTTCCAGAACTGTTCGGATTCTTGGTTTATCAACAGGATGACCAGCCCCAGAATTGTTCTGGCCAGGGATTCTTCTTCTTCTTCTTCATTCTTCCTCCAGAACTGTTCGGATTCTGGGTTCATCCGCAGGATGACCAGCCCCAGAATTGTTCTGGCCAGGGATTCTTCTTCTTCTTCTTCATTTTTCCTAAACAACTGTTCGGATTCTTGGTTCATCAACAGGATGACCATCCCCACAATTGTTCTGGCCAGGGTGTCTTCTTCTTCTTCTTCATTTTTCTTCCAGAACTGTTCAGATTCTGGGTTCATCCGCAGGATGACCAACCCCAGAATTGTTCTGGCCAGGGATTCTTCTTCATCTTCTTCATTTTTCTTCCAGAACTGTTCGGATTCTGGGTTCATCCACAGGATGACCATTCCAAGAAATGTTCTGGCCAGGGATTCTTCTTCTTCTTCTTCATTTTTCTTCCAGAACTGTTCGGATTCTGGGTTCATCCACAGGATGACGAGCCCCAGAATTGTTTTGGCCAGGGTTTCTTCTTCTTCTTCTTCATTCTTCTTCCAGAACTGTTCGGATTCTTGGTTTATCAACAGGATGACCAGCCCCAGAATTGTTCTGGCCAGGGATTCTTCTTCTTCTTCTTCATTCTTCCTCCAGAACTGTTCGGATTCTGGGTTCATCATGACCAGCCCCAGAATTGTTCTGGCCAGGGATTCTTCTTCTTCTTCTTCATTTTTCCTAAAGAACTGTTCGGATTCTTGGTTCATCAACAGGATGACCATCCCCACAATTGTTCTGGAATTGTTCCAGTTCATCAACAGGATGTCTTCTTCTTCTTCTTCATTTTTCTTCCAGAACTGTTCAGATTCTGGGTTCATCCGCAGGATGACCAACCCCAGAATTGTTCTGGCCAGGGATTCTTCTTCATCTTCTTCATTTTTCTTCCAGAACTGTTCGGATTCTTGGTTCATCCACAGGATGACCAGCCCCAGAATTGTTCTGGCCAGGGATTCTTCTTCTTCTTCTTCATTTTTCCTAAAGAACTGTTCGGATTCTGAGTTCATGCGCAGGATGACCAGCCCCAGAATTGATCTGGCCAGGGATTCTTCTTCTTCTTCTTCATTTTTCCTGAAGAACTGTTCGGATTCTGAGTTCATACGCAGGATGACCATCCCCAGAATTGTTCTGGCCAGGGATTCTTCTTATTCTTCTTCATTTTTCTTCCAGAACTGTTCGGATTCAGGGTTCATCCGCAGGATGACCATCCCCAGAATTGTTCTGGCCAGGGATTCTTCTTCTTCTTCTTCATTTTTCTTCGAGAACTGTTCGGATTCTTGGTTCATCCACAGGATGACCGGCCCCAGAATTGTTCTGGCCAGGGATTCTTCTTCTTCTTCTTCATTTTTCCTAAAGAACTGTTCGGATTCTGAGTTCATCCGCAGGATGACCATCCCCAGAATTGTTCTGGCCAGAGATTTTTTTTCTTCTTAATTTTTCTTCCAGAACTGTTCGGATTCTGAGTTCATCCGCAGGATGACCATCCCCAGAATTGTTCTGGCCAGGGATTCTTCTTGTTCTTCCTAATTTTTCTTCCAGAACTGTTCGGATTCTGGGTTCATCCACAGGATGACCATCTCCAGAATTGTTTTGGCCAGGGATTCTTCTTCTTCTTCTTCATTTTTCTTCCAGAACTGTTCGGATTCTTGGTTCATCCACAGGATGACCAGCCCCAGAATTGTTCTGGCCAGGGATTCTTCTTCTTCTTCTTCTTCATTTTTCCTAAAGAACTGTTCGGATTCTTGGTTCATCCACAGGATGACCAGCCCCAGAATTGTTCTGGCCAGGGATTCTTCTTCTTCTTCTTCATTTTTCCTAAAGAACTGTTCTGATTCTGAGTTCATCCGCAGGATGACCATCCCCAGAATTGTTCTGGTCAGGGATTCTTCTTCTTTTTCTTCATTTCTCTTCCACAACTTTTCGGATTCTGGGTTCATCCACAGGATGACCATCCCCAGAATTGTTCTGGCCAGAAATTCTTCTTCTTCTTCTCTATTTTTTCTCCAGAACTGTTCGGATTCTGGGTTCATCCACCGGATGACCATCCCCAGAATTGTTCTGGACAGAGAGTCTTCTTCTTCTTCTTTATTTATCTTCCAGAATTGTTCGGATTCTGGGTTCATCCAGAGGATGATCATCCCCAGAATTGTTCTGGTCAGGGATTCTTCTTGTTCTTCTTAATTTTTCTTTCAGAACTGTTCGAATTCTGGGTTCATCCACAGGATGACCATCCCCAGAATTGTTTTGGCCAGTGATTCTTCTTCTTCATTTTTCTTCCAGAACTGTTCGCATTCTGGGTTCATCCACAGGATGACCATCCCCAGAATTGTTCTGGCCAGGGATTCTTCTTCTTCTTCTTCATTTTTCTTCCAGAACTGTTCGGATTCTGGGTTCATCCACAGGATGACCATCCCCAGAATTGTTCTGGCCAGGGATTGTTCTTGTTTTTCCTAATTTTTCTTCCAGAACTGTTCGGATTCTGGGTTCATCCACAGGATGACCATCACCAGAATTGTTCTGGCCAGGGATTCTTCTTCTTCTTCTTCATTTTTCTTCCAGAACTGTTCGGATTCTGGGTTCATCCACAGGATGACCATCCCCAGAATTGTTTTGGCCGGGGTTTCTTCTTCTTCTTCTTCAGTCTTCTTCCAGAACTGTTCGGATTCTTGGTTCATCCACAGGATGACCATCCCCAGAATTGTTCTGGCCAGGGATTCTTCTTCTTCTTCTTCATTTTTCTTCCAGAACTGTTCGGATTCTGGGTTCGTCCAGAGGATGACCATCCCCAGAATTGTTCTGGCCAGAGATTCTTCTTCTTATTCTTTATTTTTTCTCCAGAACTGTTCGGATTCTGGGTTCATCCACAGGATGACCAGCCCCAGAATTGTTCTGGCCAGAGTTTCTTCTTCTTCTTCTTCATTTTTCTTCCAGAACTGTTCGGATTCTGGGTTCATCCACAGGATGACCATCCCCAGAATTGTTTTGGCCGGGGTTTCTTCTTCTTCTTCTTCAGTCTTCTTCCAGAACTGTTCGGATTCTTGGTTCATCCACAGGATGACCAGCCCCAGAATTGTTCTGGCCAGGGATTCTTCTTCTACTTCTTCATTTTTCTTCCAGAACTATTCGGATTCTTGGTTCATCCACGGGATGACCAGCCCCAGGATTGTTCTGGCCAGGGATTCTTCTTCTTCTTCTTCATTTTTCTTCCAGAACTGTTCGGATTCTGGGTTCATCCGCAGGATGACCAGCCCCAGAATTGTTCTGGCCAGGGATTCTTCTTCTTCTTCTTCATTTTTCCTAAAGAACTGTTCGGAGTCTGAGTTCATCCGCAGGATGACCATCCCCAGAATTGTTCTGGCCAGGGATTCTTCTTCTTCTTCTTCATTTTTCTTCCAGAACTGTTCGGATTCTGGGTTCATCCGCAGGATGACCATCCCAAGAATTGTTCTGGCCAGGGATTCTTCTTCATCTTCTTCATTTTTCTTCCAGAACTGTTCGGATTCTTGGTTCATCCACAGGATGACCAGCGCCAGAATTGTTCTGGCCAGGGATTCTTCTTCTTCTTCTTCATTTTTCCTAAAGAACTGTTCGGATTCTGAGTTCATCCGCAGGATGACCATCCCCAGAATTGTTCTTGGCCATTCTGGCCAGGGATTTTTCTTCTTCTTAATTTTTCTTCCAGAACTGTTCGGATTCTGGGTTCATCCACAGGATGACCATCTCCAGAATTGTTTTGGCCAGGGATTCTTCTTCTTCTTCTTCATTTTTCTTCCAGAACTGTTCGGATTCTTGGTTCATCCACAGGATGACCAGCCCCAGAATTGTTCTGGCCAGAGTTTCTTCTTCTTCTTCTTCATTTTTCTTCCAGAACTGTTCGGATTCTGGGTTCATCCAGAGGATGATCATCCCCAGAATTGTTTTGGCCAGGGATTCTTCTTCTTCTTCTTCATTTTTCTTCCAGAACTGTTCGGATTCTGGGTTCATCCACAGGATGACCATCCCCAGAATTGTTCTGGCCAGGGATTCTTCTTGTTCTTCCTAATTTTTCTTGCAGAACTGTTCGAATTTATAGGTTCATCCACAGGATGATCATCCCCAGAATTTTTTTGGCCAGGGATTCTTCTTCTTCATTTTTCTTCCAGAACTGCTCGGATTCTGGGTTCATCCACAGGATGACCATCCCCAGAATTGTTCTGGCCGGAGATTCTTCTACTTCTTCTTCATTTTTCTTCCAGAACTGTTCGGATTCTGAGTTCATCCGCAGGATGACCATCCCCAGAATTGTTCTGGCCAGAGATTCTTCATCTTCTTCTTCATTTTTCTTCCAGAACTGTTCGGATTCTGGGTTCATCCGCAGGATGACCATCCCCAGAATTGTTCTGGCCAGGGATTCTTCTTCTTCTTCTTCATTTTTCTTCCAGAACTGTTCGGATTCTGGGTTCATCCACAGGATGACCATCCCCAGAATTGTTCTGGCCAGGGATTCTTCTTCTTCTTCTTCATTTTTCTTCCAGAACTGTTCGGATTCTTGGTTCATCCACAGGATGACCAGCCCCAGAATTGTTCTGGCCAGGGATTCTTCTTCTTCTTCTTCATTTTTCCTAAAGAACTGTTCGGATTCTGAGTTCATCCGCAGGATGACCAGCCCCAGAATTGTTCTGGCCAGGGATTTTTCTTCTTCTTAATTTTTCTTCCAGAACTGTTCGGATTCTGGGTTCATCCACAGGATGACCATCCCCAGAATTGTTCTGGCCAGGGATTCTTCTTGTTCTTCCTAATTTTTCTTGCAGAACTGTTCGAATTATGGGTTCATCCACAGGATGATCATCCCCAGAATTTTTTTGGCCAGGGATTCTTCTTCTTCATTTTTCTTCCAGAACTGCTCGGATTCTGGGTTCATCCACAGGATGACCATCCCCAGAATTGTTCTGGCCGGAGATTCTTCTACTTCTTCTTCATTTTTCTTCCAAAACTGTTCGGATTCTGAGTTCATCCGCAGGATGACCATCCCCAGAATTGTTCTGGCCAGAGATTCTTCATCTTCTTCTTCATTTTTCTTCCAGAACTGTTCGGATTCTGAGTTCATCCGCAGGATGACCATCCCCAGAATTGTTCTGGCCAGAGATTCTTCATCTTCTTCTTCATTTTTCTTCCAGAACTGTTCGGATTCTGGGTTCATCCGCAGGATGACCATCCCCAGAATTGTTCTGGCCAGGGATTCTTCTTCTTCTTCTTCATTTTTCTTCCAGAACTGTTCGGATTCTGGGTTCATCCACAGGATGACCATCCCCAGAATTGTTCTGGCCAGGGATTCTTCTTCTTCTTCTTCATTTTTCTTCCAGAACTGTTCGGATTCTTGGTTCATCCACAGGATGATCAGCCCCAGAATTGTTCTGGCCAGGGATTCTTCTTCTTCTTCTTCATTTTTCCTAAAGAACTGTTCGGATTCTTGGTTCATCCACAGGATGACCATCCCCAGAATTGTTCTGGCCAGAGATTCTTCATCTTCTTCTTCATTTTTCTTCCAGAACTGTTCGGATTCTGGGTTCATCCGCAGGATGACCATCCCCAGAATTGTTCTGGCCAGGGATTCTTCTTCTTCTTCTTCATTTTTCCTAAAGAACTGTTCGGATTCTGAGTTCATCCGCAGGATGACCATCCCCAGAATTGTTCTGGCCAGGGATTCTTCTTCTTCTTCTTCACTTTTCTTTCAGAACTGTTCGGATTCTGGGTTCATCCACAGGATGACCATCCCCAGAATTGTTCTGGCCAGGGATTCTTCTTCTTCTTCTTCATTTTTCTTCCAGAACTGTTCGGATTCTTGGTTCATCCACAGGACGACCAGCCCCAGAATTGTTCTGGTCAGGGATTCTTCTTCTTTTTCTTCATTTCTCTTCCACAACTGTTCGGATTCTGGGTTCATCCACAGGATGACCATCCCCAGAATTGTTCTGGCCAGAGATTCTTCTTCTTCTTCTCTATTTTTTCTCCAGAACTGTTCGGATTCTGGGTTCATTCACAGGATGACCATCCCCAGAATTGTTCTGGCCAGAGATCCTTCTTCTTCTTCTTTATTTTTCTTCCAGAATTGTTCGGATTCTGGGTTCATCCACAGGATGACCATCCCCAGAATTGTTCTGGCCAGGGATTGTTCTTGTTTTTCCTAATTTTTCTTCCAGAACTGTTCGGATTCTGGGTTCATCCACAGGATGACCATCACCAGAATTGTTCTGGCCAGGGATTCTTCTTCTTCTTCTTCATTTTTCTTCCAGAACTGTTCGGATTCTTGGTTCATCCGCAGGATGATCATCCCCAGAACTGTTTTGGCCGGGGTTTCTACTTCTTCTTCTTCAGTCTTCTTCCAGAACTGTTCGGATTCTTGGTTCATCCACAGGATGACCAGCCCCAGAATTGTTCTGGCCAGGGATTCTTCTTGTTCTTCTTAATTTTTCTTTCAGAACTGTTCGAATTCTGGGTTCATCCACAGGATGACCATCCCCAGAATTGTTTTGGCCAGTGATTCTTCTTCTTCATTTTTCTTCCAGAACTGTTCGGATTCTGGGTTCATCCACAGGATGACCATCCCCAGAATTGTTCTGGCCAGGGATTGTTCTTGTTTTTCCTAATTTTTCTTCCAGAACTGTTCGGATTCTGGGTTCATCCACAGGATGACCATCACCAGAATTGTTCTGGCCAGGGATTCTTCTTCTTCTTCTTCATTTTTCTTCCAGAACTGTTCGGATTCTTGGTTCATCCGCAGGATGATCATCCCCAGAACTGTTTTGGCCGGGGTTTCTACTTCTTCTTCTTCAGTCTTCTTCCAGAACTGTTCGGATTCTTGGTTCATCCACAGGATGACCAGCCCCAGAATTGTTCTGGCCAGGGATTCTTCTTCTACTTCTTCATTTTTCTTCCAGAACTATTCGGATTCTTGGTTCATCCACGGGATGACCAGCCCCAGGATTGTTCTGGCCAGGGATTCTTCTTCTTCTTCTTCATTTTTCTTCCAGAACTGTTC
>NW_026604822.1:0-8104 GCF_024763615.1 Phlebotomus papatasi
CGCAATCTTAACTGTTTTACGTGTGCGCTGTGCGTGTTTTTAAGCACATTCTTAACCGTTTTATGATTGAGCTGTGCGTGTTTTTAAGCACTTTCTGAAAAAAAAAAACCAATCTAAGGATTTCTTTTTCTTTTAGAATATGATACACAGAAAATGTAATTGAATATCATTTAATCCTCGTACAATAACTTCAATTCATTCTTTCCATCAAATTTTTTCAACGTTAAATCTTAAAGAAAAAACATCTCAAATTATTTTACAGATAAAAAAAAATTAAAATTAGTGAAGAGTTCTATCTAGTAAGATCAACTATTAAGCAACACTAGTACGCTTTTCTAACTTCTTTAGCAGCTTTTTAAATCCATTAGAGGTGTAAATAGTACTGTCCTCTCTTTGGACATTTACTTTTTCTCCCTTATTTCCCAAACTAAAAATTCTATTTTATTAATCGAAGTTAATAGAAAATAGTTAGTTGTATTGATTATAGTTTAGATTAGAGTATAGGGTTTTTGCTTTGGAAAGTAAGAGAAAAATTGAAATATTCAAAGACTGCCGCATTCAAAGACAGGCCACTTCCCCTAAAGAAGTTTACTTATTCAGTTGTTCAAAATTTTCTACAGACACAGAAATTACGCTTTGAAAATAAAGTGCGTAAAGCATTAGTTTTGCATAAGCATTTTGCAGATGAACTAATACATTCTTAAGAAATATTTAAAGAAAAAAAAACCGATTTTCGACCAAGAGTGTTTTTAAGTTTAAGTTTAAGTTTATTGAAAAACCACGAAATAGGTTACAATCCTCTTACAATTACGTGGCAGGCAAAAAGAAAAGAAAAAAAAGAATGTGAGGAAAAAAAATGCGTCAATACTAAATTTGAGGAAGAAATGATGAAAAAAGCAAAAATATTAGAGAAACCCAGCCTGGAAATGCCTTTGAATTCCCAAGCGAGAGTCACGAGCCTCACGGGGAAGTGCGTTGTACAAAGCTACTCCTTTAACAAAAAGAGTGCGGTAAAAGGTTTCCCGCTCTGCTTTAGGCACAATGAATCCCTGAACCCTGGCCGAACCCCCCCTCGTCAAAAGAGAGGCCAAGTATTCCGGAGTTCCAGCAGAGACGAGACGATTAAGAAAAATAAGGGCACGCATCTGTAGGAAGGATGGTAGGTCGCATCCAACAAAAACGTTCCTATGCGGACTAATGTGATCACGGGGGCCTAGAGCGCAGATATACCTTACACAGTTATTAAGGGCTACTGTCAAACGATGCATCGTCTCACCATCTGCTAAAAAAAAGAGCTCAGCTCCATATGAGAAAATGGGTTGAAGTAGCGCTCGTGAGAGGGGCAGGCGTGTGTCATAAGGTGTGATGTCCCGGTAGCGTCGGAGGGTGTACAAAGAGTAGTTAATTTTTCGACAAATTGAGGTTGCATGATCAGACCAAGATAAAGTTTTGTTAAAAACTATACCAAGGTTTTTCACCTGATCTGCATACGGAATAATTTCTCCGTGTAGGAAAAGGGGAAACGAAGGAAAGTTTAATGATCTTTTGGAAATTATGAGTGCCTGCGACTTATTTGGATTTAGGAGAAGTCCATTAGTGGACGACCAGTGCTCGATCTTGGATAAATTCTCATTCATGAGCTGAAAAGCTGAATAAGGGTGTAAAGGATCGCCCTCCACGTATATCTGCAAGTCATCCGCATACAGATGATACGAACAACCATGCAAGACAGACGGAAGGTCGTTTATAAATAGTGAAAACATCAGGGGACCAAGGATAGATCCCTGGCCAATTCCCTTAGTTAAAGAAGCAGAAGAAGATATTTTATCAGAGTGCCTGACAACTTGGGAGCGACCGTTGAAGTAGGACTGGATGAGAGAAACCGCAGATGAAGAAAAATTAAAAAGATTAAAAAGTTTGAAACAAATCAGATCGTGAGGCAGGCTATCGAAAGCTTTGGTAAAGTCTAGCAATACCAATACCACAAAGTGGTTGCGATCAATAGCAGCCGCCAGATCATGATTTATTCGGAGAAGGGCAGAAATAGTGCTGTGCCCACTGCGGAAACCCGACTGGTTGGCGCAGAATAAGTTATTATCGGACAAATAAAGGGAGATTTGTTCATGTAAGAGAAACTCGAAATCTTTCGAAAGAGATGATAGTAGACTAATAGGTCTGAAGTCCGAAGGTAAAGTGGGGTTCGATATCTTTGGGATTGGAATAACTAGGGCAGTTTTCCAGGGATCGGGAAATGAAGAGGTCGTTATAATGTGATTGAAAACATCAGTGAGCACTGGTAAAAGCACCGGGAGGATAATTTTAATGAAATCAAGGGAGACGCCATCACAACCCATGGCATTAGACCTGACACGGGAAATAGCATAAGCTACGCTCGTTTCAGAGACGCAACAGAAGCTAAAACCCTCCCAGGGTGAAGGAGGAAATTGAGGACAGTGCACTGCACCACCATGAGAAGCAGAGGAAAAGTAAGTATTTAGCTCATCAGCAGACAGAGGTTTACTTACTGAAGAGTCAACGGATGGCCGAAGACCAAGCTTTTTTATGTTAGACCACAGCTTTTTCTGAGGAAGCTTATGGTCGAGGCTTTTGTGAAAATGACGTTTTTTAGCATTTTTAATTAGGCCGCAAACCTTGTTTCGAAGACGATTAAAAATTAATCTGTCCTCAGCAGCACCGGAGCGTCTCCATTTTTTATATGCTTTATCACGCCGTTTTATGTGACAAATAATTGAATCACTGATCCAAGGAGTAGAGAGGGAAGGTTTTAAAGTGCGTTTCTTGGGCACCACATCATCAAAAAGGGTATTGAGCCGTTCTGTCAGAATCTCCACCTTCTCGGAAGAAGAGATGGAGTAAAATAGAGGATCCCAATCCACTTGCAAGGCAGCAGCGATTGCTGCGTCAGTGTTACATTTTTTGACTTGTGGGATAGTTATATATTCATTTTTAGGTTTTGGAAGTCTGATATTATACGATCCAAAGATCATATCGTGATCCGATATTCCAGGTAAGGGCAACTGACCGTAATGCAAGAGTCTTTGCTGATCACAGCAAGGCAAAATTAAAAGATCGAGAAGGGAGCCCTGACGGGTCGGACTAAAAGGAGTACTTATCAGAGAGCGGGCAGTTAGAAGACTGATAAAACGAGCGCTAGTACTGGAAGTTTTGGCAAGATTCACATTGAAGTCACCCATTAATAGTACATTGTCATAGGACAAGGCAACATCAAGGAGACTTTCAATGCAGCCCAGATCATGAACAGGGGGTGGAAGATAAATCGAGAAAATTGAAACTGAGACTCTAGCCAGGGCTACCGAAATGCCAATGTATTCCAAGTTGTCAAATGAGCCTGAACAAATGAAAGTGTTTGCTTCGAATTTGGCAATGTGGGTGATATTAGCATCATGTAGTGTAAAAGGATATTTTTATTATAACTGCATTCCAAATTTTAAATGTCTTTTTTACAGTTATAGAAATTATATAAATTTTCATTTTACAAGAAAAAAAAACATTTTTTAAAACAAAATTTGGAAATATGCAAAAAAAAATATACAAAAATGCAAATATGCAAATAAACAAGAAATATGTCGATATATGCATTTTCAAAAAGGGTTTTAACGCTTAATAAAAACATGCAAATACATATTTTGGCCAGTTCTAATCATTAGCACAGTATTTACTTATTTAGTACATGTACTAACCTGAAAAATATGGATATAAGTGATACACAGACAACAAGGAGATCCAGTAGATTGAAGGCTGATCGACAGAAGGCGCCTTTGTGGAATATGAAACCGTACGAGATGAGCTTTAGTACTAATTCAATGGTGAAGACAGCCGTAAAGAAGTAGTCAAAGTAGTTTAGAATCTGATTTCGTTCACTACCAGCATTTAGTGGATCTTCAGCTGCTAACATTGCACTTGAGAACATTATGCACGCCAGGATGATATTACCAAAGTGACTGTGATTGCAGAGCCAATGACAGAATACTCGAAATCTGTCAAAATAATCCCGCCCCATCCACAAAATAAAAAAAAAACAAGAATTTTATCATTTTACCCTAACACAAAATAAGTAATCAAACAAAAGCCGAAAAAAACAATAAGATAAAAACACAAAAACATAAAACAGACTTTAAAAGAAGAGAGTGCAATTAGTACAAACTTTTTTTTAAACTTTTTTTTTTTTTTAGTACAAATAGGGACTTTGGTTGACATGTGTCAAAAAATAATTCACCTGTTGCTGGGTAAGAGGACGAAAAAAGCCGAAGATGGTGGAATTGGTTGCATTTGTTTTGGGATTTGTTTGATAATTGAAATTCGGCGTGGTCTAGCCGACACCATCGTACGATCCTCAGCGCCACCTAGTTGATTTGATTGACCATAAATCCAATTTAAATCAGATTTTGATGATTGTGGTAAAGGGCAATGCGCAAAAATGTATGGGAGCTGGTCTAACCCTTTGTCAGAGATGGAACTAGGCCCATTTTGTAGGCATTGGCCCACACTCTTAGAAAAAATTAGTTCGTACAAGGTCATATGCAGTTATTAGAACTATAAAATTGGGTAACTAAATGAAATAGTTGACCACATTTAGTTAAAGTATCCTTTTCATTTAGTTATCACAACTAAATCAAAATAGTAATGGGTACTATAACATATTAGTTCCAATTACTAAATAAATGGGGTTGATACCGATCTTATTGGCTGTAATAACTGTATCATATTAGTTGAGGTTACTATCTAGCATTTATTGTGATGCCTATATTTTATTACTTACGAAGATTAATTCGTATTAGTTGGTTTGTTTAGAATGATTAAAATTATTTCATGATATTTATATCCATGTTCCATTTTCTTATACAAATTCATGTATAAGAGCATTAGCATCCAACGGAAGTTTTCAGGTAAAATGATGCACAATATTACTATGTTATGGACACACTATAATTTATAAGCCAATTTTTTTTTTTTTCAAAATCCATGATACAATCACAAGCGATAAATGGATTTCAGAAAATATTTTCACCTGATATTCGCACTGATTACTCAAGAAAAATTTGGCATATAAAGTATAAAGTTCCCTTAAGATAGTGGGACTTGAAAGACGCGACATCCTTTCATATGCACCTCTTCCGTTAGACTGCTTGAAGTTCGAAAAAGCTTTAGCGAATTAGTAAAAAAAAAAAACACACACTCTTTACTATTGAAAAAGTTGTCAGAACTTTATGAAAAGGGACAGATAATCCTAACCGGCTTATGTAGGTGAGATTCTTAACGTTAGCTAACTCGGAGTGCATGCAAATTCGATTTAGAGCTGAAGTTGGGAGACGCCATTCAGTTATCTTGAATCAAATTCGTGAAATTATACAAATTTTGTATTTAAACCAAAATATCAAGGATTTGGATGAACTGACAGAAAAGTGTTATATGGGTGAAATGTAGACCAGAATGTTCTCTATAATTTTCCCATAGAACATGATCTCATCGATTACTCAGAAGTCAAGATAATCGACGTTGTTTGTTTCTGAACTCGTTTTTTCGACCAGAGCGCCCCAAGTGTTCATTTGATGAACTTCAACTATATCAAAGAATTGTTGTCTTTTGTGGGACTTTCCATTTAAAACCATATTTTAAGTGTCTTGGTGGAGTAGAGGCAGTCAAATTGGTATCTGAGTGATTTCAAAGCGTTATTATGGGAAAAATCAATTTTTTCACACTTAAACGGCAAAATCGGAGTGATAGCGTAGTCTGAGCGAGAAATGATGTATGGACGAAATGTAGAGACAAATGTCCTCTATAATTATGTCGAAGTAATCATCAAAATCGGTTCAGCGACAGTCGAGATAATTGAGGTTATGTGATATTGAAATTGGTTTTTCGACTGTGGCGCCCCTGGTGTTGGTCCCACGAAGTTCAAATATTCTAGAAAGTTGTAGCATTTGGTGAGATCTTTCGTTTAAGCCTACATTCATCAAAATCGGTCAAGTAGAACTGGAGATATAGCAGTTTTAATTTCCTGTGACCCTTTATATCTTCAGTTTTATTTTAGCCACAGCGAACCTACGCCACTTTTTGGAAACTACATAACCTAGACTACAACGCTGTAAAATTTGTTTACAGTAGACTCTCTCTCAATTGGGCATTTGGGGCGAAATGTCATCCGGTTTATCGATAGATTTAGGCATCAACGCCTTTGTAAATTCCACAAAAAGCGTTCAATTATAAAGAATCACGATAAAATAGGAAGAACTACAGCGAATTTGAACGAATTTGCTTCTTAATTAAACGTGAAAATTATCAACCAAATTTGTCGCTCGATTGATAAAGAACCGATTGATTTATTGTAAAATGTGAAATCCCGTTTTTGAGAAAAATGTGTTTGAATTTCGATGAATTTTGGCGCTATCACAGCGCCACCTGTGGTGACTTTTTGAACTTCCATCTGAAAGTGCTCATCGAGACGAAACCAAAAAGGTAAAATTTAGGTCGCTATGTTAATTAGAACCGGAGATAGAGGCCGGTCAATATTCGAACTTTGACCCCTTTATAGCTCGGGTCAGGGGTTATGGATCGACTTAAGGTTTTTTTTTTGTTTGATAGGTATAATCAACGGCTACAACATACTAAAATTTCAGCCCGATTGCATAAGGAATTTTTGAGTTATTTAACTTTTAAGATTTAAAAATTTTCTTTTTAATAATAGCGCCCCTAGCGGTGGTTTTATGAACTTGCGATGTTATAAGAGGAAGTGGCATTTCACGAGAGCTTTCCAAAAAGCTCTCACTTTTTAAATTCTGACAATTAGAACCGGAGTTATGGCCATTTTAAGAATTTTTTTTTGGACCCTTATAGCTCGGGTCAGGGGGGTCGGGGGACCTTAAGTTTGGTATTGATGGAAAGCTCTAAGGCCCAGCTATAACATACTAAAATTTGAGCCCGCTCGATGCCATAGGGGCTGAGCTATTGAGAAAACAAAAAAAGGGGGGTCTTCAAAATGGCGGAAGGAGGGGTGGGGGGTGGGGGGTCAATGCACGTGGATTTCGTGGATTTTCACGGGATCCGAAAATTTCCGCGGATTTTCGCGGGGCGTGTATTTTTTCGCGGATTTTCACGGGATCCGAAAATTTCCGCGGATTTTCGCGGGATCCGAAAATTTCCGCGGATTTTCGCGGGGCGTGTATTTTTTCGCGGATTGTCACGGGATTCGAAAATTTCCGCGGATTTTCACGGGATCCGAAAATTTCCGCGGATTTTCGCGGGGCGTGTATTTTTTCGCGGATTTTCACGGGATCCGAAAATTTCCGCGGATTTTCGCGGGATCCGAAAATTTCCGCGGATTTTCGCGGGGCGTGTATTTTTTCGCGGATTGTCACGGGATTCGAAAATTTCCGCGGATTTTCACGGGATCCGAAAATTTCCGCGGATTTTCGCGGGGCGCGAAATTTTCGAGGATTTTCGCGGAGCGCGAATTTTTTCGCGGATTTTTGCGTGACGAGTTTTTTCCGCTAAATTTCGCGAAAATTCGAATACACGAATTTTTCGCGGATCTTCGTGAGATGCGAACTCTTTCTCTGATTTTCGGAGGGGGGGGGCCCGAATTTTTTCGCGGGTCGCGTATTTTTCGTAGGTAATGGAATATCTTCGCGGATTCTCACGAGTCGCTGATAGAGGCTCTAAATGGATATAAAGTTTGAGGCCTCTATCTCTCATAGTTTCCGAAAAAATCAAGTTTATAGTTTTTCAGACCATTTCTCATCCAATTTTTTTTTCATTCCTTTAATAATTAGCTCTCTTTCTACACCGTTTTACCTATAAAATGTGCCTAGTCCCATCTGTGGTCGCCACATAGACCAACTCCCATACATTTGTGCCCAATGAAGAATATTTATCAAAGAAAATGTTCAAGGTGAAATTGTGCAGTATCTGGGAAAAATACTGATTTCTCAGTTATTTGACCGAATTTGATGTTTTCTGGGTGATTTTTGGGGGCAAAAGTGAATAAAATACCCCGAAAAGAACCTTCCTAACCTTAAAAAATTATGTAAGAGCTCGAAAGAGACACAATGTGTGCGAGAGATTG
>NW_026604823.1:0-8000 GCF_024763615.1 Phlebotomus papatasi
AAATTTCTAACCTAACAAAACCGAAAAAAAAGAAGAAAAAAACTAATTTGTAATTTAAAAATAAAGAAAAAAACAATTTAAAAAAAAAGAAATTACAGGGACTAAGAAGTAAAAAAAAAAAGATGGAGATGAAGCAATAAAAAACCTCACAGAATTTGAGGTTATTGTTAGTCATCTTCATAAGATTATTAGGAATGTATTGTAGTTTTTTCCCTTTTCCCAACTTTTCCCAACCCCCCCTCCCCCCAAAAAAAAAAGAAAAAAGTAAATAAATAAATTTCACTTTTCTATAATAAATGAAAGAGAGAGAGAAAAAAGGAAAACAATGGAAAAGATCCCTATTTCGAAAGTAAAAAAAAAAGTATTAAAATATATTATATATATAATGAAAAGGTGTTTTACTTTCCAATTGATAACTTGGACTTCAGCATGAAAATCAAGTGGATTCGTCTCTGAATCTGTAATCTAGATCATCGAGATTATCAAAAAAAAAAAATCAAAAATCTGCTTTGGAAACCGGAATTCTCAATATTTCTGGACGAAATCAACACAGAATACTTCAAATGGTTCTACAAAATGACTTATTAAGAATACTTGAAATGGTTCTACTAATTGATTTTCATTGCGGAATTTGCAAAATCTCGAAAAACAATTTTTTGACCAAAAAAATCAATGGACTAACCCCTTACAGTTTTTTCGAAAAATCGAAAATCCGCTCTAAAAACCGGAATTCTCAATATTTCTGGGTGAAAATCACTAAGAATACTTGAAATGGTTCTACTAATTGATTTTCATTGCGGAATTTGCAAAATCTCGAAAAACAATTTTTTGACCAAAAAAATCAATGGACTAACCCCTTACAGTTTTTTCGAAAAATCGAAAATCCGCTCTAAAAACCGGAATTCTCAATATTTCTGGGTGAAAATCACTAAGAATACTTGAAATGGTTCTACTAATTGATTTTCATTGCGGAATTTGCAAAATCTCGAAAAACAAATTTTTGACCAAAAAAATCGATAGGCTAACCCCTTACAGTTTTTTCGAAAAATCGAAAATCCGCTCTAAAAACCGGAATTCTCAATATTTCTGGGTGAAAATCACTAAGAATACTTGAAATGGTTCTACTAATTGATTTTCATTGCGGAATTTGCAAAATCTCGAAAAACAATTTTTTGACCAAAAAAATCAATGGACTAACCCCTTACAGTTTTTTCGAAAAATCGAAAATCCGCTCTAAAAACCGGAATTCTCAATATTTCTGGGTGAAAATCACTAAGAATACTTGAAATGGTTCTACTAATTGATTTTCATTGCGGAATTTGCAAAATCTCGAAAAACAAATTTTTGACCAAAAAAATCGATAGGCTAACCCCTTACAGTTTTTTCGAAAAATCGAAAATCCGCTCTAAAAACCGGAATTCTCAATATTTCTGGGTGAAAATCACTAAGAATACTTGAAATGGTTCTACTAATTGATTTTCATTGCGGAATTTGCAAAATCTCGAAAAACAAATTTTTGACCAAAAAAATCGATAGGCTAACCCCTTACAGTTTTTTCGAAAAATCGAAAATCCGCTCTAAAAACCGGAATTCTCAATATTTCTGGGTGAAAATCACTAAGAATACTTGAAATGGTTCTACTAATTGATTTTCATTGCGGAATTTGCAAAATCTCGAAAAACAATTTTTTGACCAAAAAAATCAATGGACTAACCCCTTACAGTTTTTTCGAAAAATCGAAAATCCGCTCTAAAAACCGGAATTCTCAATATTTCTGGGTGAAAATCACTAAGAATACTTGAAATGGTTCTACTAATTGATTTTCATTGCGGAATTTGCAAAATCTCGAAAAACAATTTTTTGACCAAAAAAATCAATGGACTAACCCCTTACAGTTTTTTCGAAAAATCGAAAATCCGCTCTAAAAACCGGAATTCTCAATATTTCTGGGTGAAAATCACTAAGAATACTTGAAATGGTTCTACTAATTGATTTTCATTGCGGAATTTGCAAAATCTCGAAAAACAATTTTTTGACCAAAAAAATCAATGGACTAACCCCTTACAGTTTTTTCGAAAAATCGAAAATCCGCTCTAAAAACCGGAATTCTCAATATTTCTGGGTGAAAATCACTAAGAATACTTGAAATGGTTCTACTAATTGATTTTCATTGCGGAATTTGCAAAATCTCGAAAAACAAATTTTTGACCAAAAAAATCGATAGGCTAACCCCTTACAGTTTTTTCGAAAAATCGAAAATCCGCTCTAAAAACCGGAATTCTCAATATTTCTGGGTGAAAATCACTAAGAATACTTGAAATGGTTCTACTAATTGATTTTCATTGCGGAATTTGCAAAATCTCGAAAAACAATTTTTTGACCAAAAAAATCAATGGACTAACCCCTTACAGTTTTTTCGAAAAATCGAAAATCCGCTCTAAAAACCGGAATTCTCAATATTTCTGGGTGAAAATCACTAAGAATACTTGAAATGGTTCTACTAATTGATTTTCATTGCGGAATTTGCAAAATCTCGAAAAACAATTTTTTGACCAAAAAAATCAATGGACTAACCCCTTACAGTTTTTTCGAAAAATCGAAAATCCGCTCTAAAAACCGGAATTCTCAATATTTCTGGGTGAAAATCACTAAGAATACTTGAAATGGTTCTACTAATTGATTTTCATTGCGGAATTTGCAAAATCTCGAAAAACAAATTTTTGACCAAAAAAATCGATAGGCTAACCCCTTACAGTTTTTTCGAAAAATCGAAAATCCGCTCTAAAAACCGGAATTCTCAATATTTCTGGGTGAAAATCACTAAGAATACTTGAAATGGTTCTACTAATTGATTTTCATTGCGGAATTTGCAAAATCTCGAAAAACAATTTTTTGACCAAAAAAATCAATGGACTAACCCCTTACAGTTTTTTCGAAAAATCGAAAATCCGCTCTAAAAACCGGAATTCTCAATATTTCTGGGTGAAAATCACTAAGAATACTTGAAATGGTTCTACTAATTGATTTTCATTGCGGAATTTGCAAAATCTCGAAAAACAATTTTTTGACCAAAAAAATCAATGGACTAACCCCTTACAGTTTTTTCGAAAAATCGAAAATCCGCTCTAAAAACCGGAATTCTCAATATTTCTGGGTGAAAATCACTAAGAATACTTGAAATGGTTCTACTAATTGATTTTCATTGCGGAATTTGCAAAATCTCGAAAAACAAATTTTTGACCAAAAAAATCGATAGGCTAACCCCTTACAGTTTTTTCGAAAAATCGAAAATCCGCTCTAAAAACCGGAATTCTCAATATTTCTGGGTGAAAATCACTAAGAATACTTGAAATGGTTCTACTAATTGATTTTCATTGCGGAATTTGCAAAATCTCGAAAAACAATTTTTTGACCAAAAAAATCAATGGACTAACCCCTTACAGTTTTTTCGAAAAATCGAAAATCCGCTCTAAAAACCGGAATTCTCAATATTTCTGGGTGAAAATCACTAAGAATACTTGAAATGGTTCTACTAATTGATTTTCATTGCGGAATTTGCAAAATCTCGAAAAACAAATTTTTGACCAAAAAAATCGATAGGCTAACCCCTTACAGTTTTTTCGAAAAATCGAAAATCCGCTCTAAAAACCGGAATTCTCAATATTTCTGGGTGAAAATCACTAAGAATACTTGAAATGGTTCTACTAATTGATTTTCATTGCGGAATTTGCAAAATCTCGAAAAACAAATTTTTGACCAAAAAAATCGATAGGCTAACCCCTTACAGTTTTTTCGAAAAATCGAAAATCCGCTCTAAAAACCGGAATTCTCAATATTTCTGGGTGAAAATCACTAAGAATACTTGAAATGGTTCTACTAATTGATTTTCATTGCGGAATTTGCAAAATCTCGAAAAACAATTTTTTGACCAAAAAAATCAATGGACTAACCCCTTACAGTTTTTTCGAAAAATCGAAAATCCGCTCTAAAAACCGGAATTCTCAATATTTCTGGGTGAAAATCACTAAGAATACTTGAAATGGTTCTACTAATTGATTTTCATTGCGGAATTTGCAAAATCTCGAAAAACAATTTTTTGACCAAAAAAATCAATGGACTAACCCCTTACAGTTTTTTCGAAAAATCGAAAATCCGCTCTAAAAACCGGAATTCTCAATATTTCTGGGTGAAAATCACTAAGAATACTTGAAATGGTTCTACTAATTGATTTTCATTGCGGAATTTGCAAAATCTCGAAAAACAATTTTTTGACCAAAAAAATCAATGGACTAACCCCTTACAGTTTTTTCGAAAAATCGAAAATCCGCTCTAAAAACCGGAATTCTCAATATTTCTGGGTGAAAATCACTAAGAATACTTGAAATGGTTCTACTAATTGATTTTCATTGCGGAATTTGCAAAATCTCGAAAAACAAATTTTTGACCAAAAAAATCAATGGACTAACCACTTACAGTTTTTTCGAAAAATCGAAAATCCGCTCTAAAAACCGGAATTCTCAATATTTCTGGGTGAAAATCACTAAGAATACTTGAAATGGTTCTACTAATTGATTTTCATTGCGGAATTTGCAAAATCTCGAAAAACAAATTTTTGACCAAAAAAATCAATGGACTAACCACTTACAGTTTTTTCGAAAAATCGAAAATCCGCTCTAAAAACCGGAATTCTCAATATTTCTGGGTGAAAATCACTAAGAATACTTGAAATGGTTCTACTAATTGATTTTCATTGCGGAATTTGCAAAATCTCGAAAAACAAATTTTTGACCAAAAAAATCAATGGACTAACCACTTACAGTTTTTTCGAAAAATCGAAAATCCGCTCTAAAAACCGGAATTCTCAATATTTCTGGGTGAAAATCACTAAGAATACTTGAAATGGTTCTACTAATTGATTTTCATTGCGGAATTTGCAAAATCTCGAAAAAAAATTTTTGACCAAAAAAATCGTAAGGCTAACCCCTTACAGTTTTTTCGAAAAATCGAAAATCCGCTCTAAAAACCGGAATTCTCAATATTTCTGGGTGAAAATCACTAAGAATACTTGAAATGGTTCTACTAATTGATTTTCATTGCGGAATTTGCAAAATCTCGAAAAACAAATTTTTGACCAAAAAAATCAATGGACTAACCCCTTACAGTTTTTTCGAAAAATCGAAAATCCGCTCTAAAAACCGGAATTCTCAATATTTCTGGGTGAAAATCACTAAGAATACTTGAAATGGTTCTACTAATTGATTTTCATTGCGGAATTTGCAAAATCTCGAAAAACAAATTTTTGACCAAAAAAATCAATGGACTAACCACTTACAGTTTTTTCGAAAAATCGAAAATCCGCTCTAAAAACCGGAATTCTCAATATTTCTGGGTGAAAATCACTAAGAATACTTGAAATGGTTCTACTAATTGATTTTCATTGCGGAATTTGCAAAATCTCGAAAAACAAATTTTTGACCAAAAAAATCAATGGACTAACCACTTACAGTTTTTTCGAAAAATCGAAAATCCGCTCTAAAAACCGGAATTCTCAATATTTCTGGGTGAAAATCACTAAGAATACTTGAAATGGTTCTACTAATTGATTTTCATTGCGGAATTTGCAAAATCTCGAAAAACAAATTTTTTGACCAAAAAAATCAATGGACTAACCACTTACAGTTTTTTCGAAAAATCGAAAATCCGCTCTAAAAACCGGAATTCTCAATATTTCTGGGTGAAAATCACTAAGAATACTTGAAATGGTTCTACTAATTGATTTTCATTGCGGAATTTGCAAAATCTCGAAAAACAAATTTTTGACCAAAAAAATCAATGGACTAACCACTTACAGTTTTTTCGAAAAATCGAAAATCCGCTCTAAAAACCGGAATTCTCAATATTTCTGGGTGAAAATCACTAAGAATACTTGAAATGGTTCTACTAATTGATTTTCATTGCGGAATTTGCAAAATCTCGAAAAACAAATTTTTGACCAAAAAAATCAATGGACTAACCACTTACAGTTTTTTCGAAAAATCGAAAATCCGCTCTAAAAACCGGAATTCTCAATATTTCTGGGTGAAAATCACTAAGAATACTTGAAATGGTTCTACTAATTGATTTTCATTGCGGAATTTGCAAAATCTCGAAAAACAAATTTTTGACCAAAAAAATCAATGGACTAACCACTTACAGTTTTTTCGAAAAATCGAAAATCCGCTCTAAAAACCGGAATTCTCAATATTTCTGGGTGAAAATCACTAAGAATACTTGAAATGGTTCTACTAATTGATTTTCATTGCGGAATTTGCAAAATCTCGAAAAACAAATTTTTGACCAAAAAAATCAATGGACTAACCACTTACAGTTTTTTCGAAAAATCGAAAATCCGCTCTAAAAACCGGAATTCTCAATATTTCTGGGTGAAAATCACTAAGAATACTTGAAATGGTTCTACTAATTGATTTTCATTGCGGAATTTGCAAAATCTCGAAAAACAAATTTTTGACCAAAAAAATCAATGGACTAACCCCTTACAGTTTTTTCGAAAAATCGAAAATCCGCTCTAAAAACCGGAATTCACAATATTTCTGGGTGAAAATCACTAAGAATACTTGAAATGGTTCTACTAATTGATTTTCATTGCGGAATTTGCAAAATCTCGAAAAACAAATTTTTGACCAAAAAAATCAATGGACTAACCCCTTACAGTTTTTTCGAAAAATCGAAAATCCGCTCTAAAAACCGGAATTCTCAATATTTCTGGATGAAAATCACTAAGAATACTTGAAATGGTTCTACTAATTGATTTTCATTGCGGAATTTGCAAAATCTCGAAAAACAAATTTTTGACCAAAAAAATCAATGGACTAACCCCTTACAGTTTTTTCGAAAAATCGAAAATCCGCTCTAAAAACCGGAATTCTCAATATTTCTGGATGAAAATCACTAAGAATACTTGAAATGGTTCTACTAATTGATTTTCATTGCGGAATTTGCAAAATCTCGAAAAAAAAATTTTTGACCAAAAAAATCAATGGACTAACCCCTTACAGTTTTTTCGAAAAATCGAAAATCCGCTCTAAAAACCGGAATTCTCAATATTTCTGGATGAAAATCACTAAGAATACTTGAAATGGTTCTACTAATTGATTTTCATTGCGGAATTTGCAAAATCTCGAAAAACAAATTTTTGACCAAAAAAATCGTAAGGCTAACCCCTTACAGTTTTTTCGAAAAATCGAAAATCCGCTCTAAAAACCGGAATTCTCAATATTTCTGGGTGAAAATCACTAAGAATACTTGAAATGGTTCTACTAATTTATTTTCATCTCACAGTAGTAATTAATTTTTAATGTGTACTGTAATTTGGATATTATACGTTGCTTTTTTTTACACGATTTTTTACTGTGTAGTAAATTTAGCAATTGCTCGTGGGAATTTCCGCGGAAATTTCGTCTGTAAAGTGAAACATTCCGACCGATTGGTTATTGGGTAGAGCTATGGCGATGTCTACAGTGCTGTCTCTCTATATGCACAGCTTTTGTGTCGGTTGCATTCAAAATCAATTTGTTTACATTTTCACAAAGTACTAAAGAAAATTATTTTCTTCGTAACTAATTTTTCTTGTTTTTAATTTTCTTAATTTTATTTTTTCTGTCTCATATTATATTTAAAATAGCACGGGAAAATCTAGAACAATAAAAAAATGATAATTTATTAAAAGAAAGTTAAAAACCGTTGGGAATTTCAAAAAAAAAATGTGCATATTCAGAGAGATAACTGTCAAAAAAAAGTACCCAAACTGTGCATATAGCGAGACAGCACTGTAAACTACTTTCTTCTTCTTCTTTTTCTATTTTATGTAAAGCGTCGGACTCATTCGTGTGCGCATAGGCAAAATTGTCAAAACTAATCCTCCCACCAAAACATAGCGATATGCCAATGTGACAGTTGTGCCAAAGAAAAAAAAACAGATATATGAAAAGTGACAGATCGAT
>NW_026604824.1:0-8000 GCF_024763615.1 Phlebotomus papatasi
GGGATTTCTTGGAGGAAGCTCCAGAAATCCTCTGACCACGGAAGGTATCTGAAGAGTCTTGGGTATAATAAGCAAGAAAATCCCAAAAGATCTGGGATTTCTTGGAGGAAGCTCCAGAAATCCTCTGACCACGGAAGGTATCTGAAGAGTCTTGGGCATAATATGCAAGAAAATCCCAAAAGATCTGGGATTTCTTGGAGAAAGCTCCAGAATCCTCTGACCATAGGAGGTATCTGAAGAGTCTTGGGCATAATATGCAAGAAAATCCCAAAAGATCTGGGATTTCTTGGAGGAAGCTCCAGGAATCCTCTGACCACGGAAGGTATCTGAAGAGTCTTGGGCATAATATGCAAGAAAATCCCAAAAGATCTGGGATTTTCTGGAGAAAGCTCCAGGAATCCTCTGACCACAGAAGGTATCTGAAGAGTCTTGGGCATAATATGCAAGAAAATCCCAAAAGATCTGGGATTTCCTGGAGAAAGCTCCAGGAATCCTCTGACCACAGAAGGTATCTGAAGAGTCTTGGGCATAATAAGCAAGAAAATCCCAAAAGATCTGGGATTTCTTGGAGGAAGCTCCAGGAATCCTCTGACAACAGAAGGTATCTGAAGAGTCTTGGGCATAATATGCAAAAAAAATCCCAAAAGATCTGGGATTTCCTGGAGAAAGCTCCAGGAATCCTCTGACCACAGAAGGTATCTGAAGAGTCTTGGGCATAATATGCAAGAAAATCCCAAAAGATCTGGGATTTCCTGGAGAAAGCTCCAGGAATCCTCTGACCACAGAAGGTATCTGAAGAGTCTTGGGCATAATATGCAAGAAAATCCCAAAAGATCTGGGATTTCTTGGAGGAAGCTCCAGAAATCCTCTGACCACGGAAGGTATCTGAAGAGTCTTGGGCATAATATGCAAGAAAATCCCAAAAGATCTGGGATTTCTTGGAGAAAGCTCCAGGAATCCTCTGACCACGGAAGGTATCTGAAGAGTCTTGGGCATAATATGCAAGAAAATCCCAAAAGATCTGGGATTTCCTGGAGAAAGCTCCAGGAATCCTCTGACCACAGAAGGTATCTGAAGAGTCTTGGGCATAATATGCAAGAAAATCCCAAAAGATCTGGGATTTCTTGGAGGAAGCTCCAGAAATTCTCTGACCACGAAAGGTATCTGAAGAGTCTTGGGCATAATATGCAAGAAAATCCCAAAAGATCTGGGATTTCTTGGAGAAAGCTCCAGGAATCCTCTGACCACAGGAGGTATCTGAAGAGTCTTGGGCATTGTATGCAAGAAAATCCCAAAAGATCTGGGATTTCCTGGAGAAAGCTCCAGGAATCCTCTGACCACAGAAGGTATCTGAAGAGTCTTGGGCATAATATGCAAGAAAATCCCAAAAGATCTGGGATTTCTCGGAGGAAGCTCCAGAAATCCTCTGACCACGGAAGGTATCTGAAGAGTCTTGGGCATAATATGCAAGAAAATCCCAAAAGATCTGGGATTTCTTGGAGGAAGCTCCAGAAATCCTCTGACCACGGAAGGTATCTGAAGAGTCTTGGGCATAATATGCAAGAAAATCCCAAAAGATCTGGGATTTCTTAAAGGAAGCTCCAGAAATCCTCTGACCACGGAAGGTATCTGAAGAGTCTTGGGCATAATATGCAAGAAAATCCCAAAAGATCTGGGATTTCTGGAGAAAGCTCCAGGAATCCTCTGACCACAGAAGGTATCTGAAGAGTCTTGGGCATAATATGCAAGAAAATCCCAAAAGATCTGGGATTTCCTGGAGAAAGCTCCAGGAATCCTCTGACCACAGAAGGTATCTGAAGAGTCTTGGGCATAATATGCAAGAAAATCCCAAAAGATCTGGGATTTCCTGGAGAAAGCTCCAGGAATCCTCTGACCACAGAAGGTATCTGAAGAGTCTTGGGCATAATATGCAAGAAAATCCCAAAAGATCTGGGATTTCTTGGAGGAAGCTCCAGAAATCCTCTGACCACGGAAGGTATCTGAAGAGTCTTGGGCATAATATGCAAGAAAATCCCAAAAGATCTGGGATTTCTTGGAGGAAGCTCCAGAAATCCTCTGACCACGGAAGGTATCTGAAGAGTCTTGGGTATAATAAGCAAGAAAATCCCAAAAGATCTGGGATTTCTTGGAGGAAGCTCCAGAAATCCTCTGACCACGGAAGGTATCTGAAGAGTCTTGGGCATAATATGCAAGAAAATCCCAAAAGATCTGGGATTTCCTGGAGAAAGCTCCAGAATCCTCTGACCATAGGAGGTATCTGAAGAGTCTTGGGCATAATATGCAAGAAAATCCCAAAAGATCTGGGATTTCTTGGAGGAAGCTCCAGGAATCCTCTGACCACGGAAGGTATCTGAAGAGTCTTGGGCATAATATGCAAGAAAATCCCAAAAGATCTGGGATTTTCTGGAGAAAGCTCCAGGAATCCTCTGACCACAGAAGGTATCTGAAGAGTCTTGGGCATAATATGCAAGAAAATCCCAAAAGATCTGGGATTTCTTGGAGGAAGCTCCAGAAATCCTCTGACCACGGAAGGTATCTGAAGAGTCTTGGGCATAATATGCAAGAAAATCCCAAAAGATCTGGGATTTCTTGGAGAAAGCTCCAGGAATCCTCTGACCACAGAAGGTATCTGAAGAGTCTTGGGCATAATATGCAAGAAAATCCCAAAAGATCTGGGATTTCTTGGAGGAAGCTCCAGAAATCCTCTGACCACGGAAGGTATCTGAAGAGTCTTGGGCATAATATGCAAGAAAATCCCAAAAGATCTGGGATTTCTTGGAGGAAGCTCCAGAAATCCTCTGACCACGGAAGGTATCTGAAGAGTCTTGGGCATAATATGCAAGAAAATCCCAAAAGATCTGGGATTTCTTGGAGAAAGCTCCAGGAATCCTCTGACCACAGAAGGTATCTGAAGAGTCTTGGGCATAATATGCAAGAAAATCCCAAAAGATCTGGGATTTCTTGGAGGAAGCTCCAGAAATCCTCTGACCACGGAAGGTATCTGAAGAGTCTTGGGCATAATATGCAAGAAAATCCCAAAAGATCTGGGATTTCCCGGAGAAAGCTCCAGGAATCCTCTGACCACAGAAGGTATCTGAAGAGTCTTGGGCATAATATGCAAGAAAATCCCAAAAGATCTGGGATTTCTTGGAGGAAGCTCCAGAAATCCTCTGACCACGGAAGGTATCTGAAGAGTATTGGGCATAATATGCAAGAAAATCCCAAAAGATCTGGGATTTCCTGGAGAAAGCTCCAGGAATCCTCTGACCACAGAAGGTATCTGAAGAGTCTTGGGCATAATATGCAAGAAAATCCCAAAAGATCTGGGATTTCTTGGAGGAAGCTCCAGAAATCCTCTGACCACGGAAGGTATCTGAAGAGTATTGGGCATAATATGCAAGAAAATCCCAAAAGATCTGGGATTTCCTGGAGAAAGCTCCAGGAATCCTCTGACCACAGAAGGTATCTGAAGAGTCTTGGGCATAATATGCAAGAAAATCCCAAAAGATCTGGGATTTCCTGGAGAAAGCTCCAGGAATCCTCTGACCACAGAAGGTATCTGAAGAGTCTTGGGCATAATATGCAAGAAAATCCCAAAAGATCTGGGATTTCTTGGAGGAAGCTCCAGAAATCCTCTGACCACGGAAGGTATCTGAAGAGTATTGGGCATAATATGCAAGAAAATCCCAAAAGATCTGGGATTTCCTGGAGAAAGCTCCAGGAATCCTCTGACCACAGAAGGTATCTGAAGAGTCTTGGGCATAATATGCAAGAAAATCCCAAAAGATCTGGGATTTCCTGGAGAAAGCTCCAGGAATCCTCTGACCACAGAAGGTATCTGAAGAGTCTTGGGCATAATATGCAAGAAAATCCCAAAAGATCTGGGATTTCTTGGAGGAAGCTCCAGAAATCCTCTGACCACGGAAGGTATCTGAAGAGTCTTGGGCATAATATGCAAGAAAATCCCAAAAGATCTGGGATTTCCTGGAGAAAGCTCCAGGAATCCTCTGACCACAGAAGGTATCTGAAGAGTCTTGGGCATAATATGCAAGAAAATCCCAAAAGATCTGGGATTTCTTGGAGGAAGCTCCAGAAATCCTCTGACCACGGAAGGTATCTGAAGAGTCTTGGGCATAATATGCAAGAAAATCCCAAAAGATCTGGGATTTCTTGGAGGAAGCTCCAGAAATCCTCTGACCACGGAAGGTATCTGAAGAGTCTTGGGTATAATAAGCAAGAAAATCCCAAAAGATCTGGGATTTCTTGGAGGAAGCTCCAGAAATCCTCTGACCACGGAAGGTATCTGAAGAGTCTTGGGCATAATATGCAAGAAAATCCCAAAAGATCTGGGATTTCTTGGAGAAAGCTCCAGAATCCTCTGACCATAGGAGGTATCTGAAGAGTCTTGGGCATAATATGCAAGAAAATCCCAAAAGATCTGGGATTTCTTGGAGGAAGCTCCAGAAATCCTCTGACCACGGAAGGTATCTGAAGAGTCTTGGGCATAATATGCAAGAAAATCCCAAAAGATCTGGGATTTCCTGGAGAAAGCTCCAGGAATCCTCTGACCACAGAAGGTATCTGAAGAGTCTTGGGCATAATATGCAAGAAAATCCCAAAAGATCTGGGATTTCTTGGAGGAAGCTCCAGAAATCCTCTGACCACGGAAGGTATCTGAAGAGTCTTGGGTATAATATGCAAGAAAGGTATCTGAAGAGTCTTGGGCATAATATGCAAGAAAATCCCAAAAGATCTGGGATTTCTTGGAGGAAGCTCCAGAAATCCTCTGACCACAGAAGGTATCTGAAGAGTCTTGGGCATAATATGCAAGAAAATCCCAAAAGATCTGGGATTTCTTGGAGGAAAGCTCCAGAAATCCTCTGACCACAGAAGGTATCTGAAGAGTCTTGGGCATAATATGCAAGAAAATCCTCTGAACGGAAGGTATCTGAAGAGGGCATAATTTCTTGGGATTTCTTGGAGAAAGCTCCAGGAATCCTCTGACCACAGAAGGCATCTGAAGAGTCTTGTGCATAATATGCAAGAAAATCCCAAAAGATCTGGGATTTCCTGGAGAAAGCTCCAGGAATCCTCTGACCACGGAAGGTATCTGAAGAGTCTTGGGCATAATATGCAAGAAAATCCCAAAAGATCTGGGATTTCTTGGAGGAAGCTCCAGAAATCCTCTGACCACGGAAGGTATCTGAAGAGTATTGGGCATAATATGCAAGAAAATCCCAAAAGATCTGGGATTTCCTGGAGAAAGCTCCAGGAATCCTCTGACCACAGAAGGTATCTGAAGAGTCTTGGGCATAATATGCAAGAAAATCCCAAAAGATCTGGGATTTCCTGGAGAAAGCTCCAGGAATCCTCTGACCACAGAAGGTATCTGAAGAGTATTGGGCATAATATGCAAGAAAATCCCAAAAGATCTGGGATTTCTTGGAGGAAGCTCCAGAAATCCTCTGACCACGGAAGGTATCTGAAGAGTCTTGGGCATAATATGCAAGAAAATCCCAAAAGATCTGGGATTTCTTGGAGGAAGCTCCAGAAATCCTCTGACCACGGAAGGTATCTGAAGAGTCTTGGGCATAATATGCAAGAAAATCCCAAAAGATCTGGGATTTCTTGGAGGAAGCTCCAGAAATCCTCTGACCACGGAAGGTATCTGAAGAGTCTTGGGCATAATATGCAAGAAAATCCCAAAAGATCTGGGATTTCTTGGAGGAAGCTCCAGAAATCCTCTGACCACGGAAGGTATCTGAAGAGTATTGGGCATAATATGCAAGAAAATCCCAAAAGATCTGGGATTTCCTGGAGAAAGCTCCAGGAATCCTCTGACCACAGAAGGTATCTGAAGAGTCTTGGGCATAATATGCAAGAAAATCCCAAAAGATCTGGGATTTCCTGGAGAAAGCTCCAGGAATCCTCTGACCACAGAAGGTATCTGAAGAGTATTGGGCATAATATGCAAGAAAATCCCAAAAGATCTGGGATTTCTTGGAGGAAGCTCCAGAAATCCTCTGACCACGGAAGGTATCTGAAGAGTCTTGGGCATAATATGCAAGAAAATCCCAAAAGATCTGGGATTTCTTGGAGGAAGCTCCAGAAATCCTCTGACCACGGAAGGTATCTGAAGAGTCTTGGGCATAATATGCAAGAAAATCCCAAAAGATCTGGGATTTCTTGGAGGAAGCTCCAGAAATCCTCTGACCACGGAAGGTATCTGAAGAGTCTTGGGCATAATATGCAAGAAAATCCCAAAAGATCTGGGATTTCTTGGAGGAAGCTCCAGAAATCCTCTGACCACGGAAGGTATCTGAAGAGTCTTGGGCATAATATGCAAGAAAATCCCAAAAGATCTGGGATTTCTTGGAGGAAGCTCCAGAAATCCTCTGACCACGGAAGGTATCTGAAGAGTCTTGGGCATAATATGCAAGAAAATCCCAGAGGATCTGGGATTTCCTAGAGAGGAGATAGGGAATCCACTGACATGATATTTTGAAAGTTGTATTCCAACTTCTACGATGTAATACAATTTCTACGTTGGATTCCAACTTCCCCGCCCCCCAATAGTGATAAGTGGTTGAAATGATGATGATGATTGATGATGATGATGATATTCCAACTTCAAATATGTAATACAATTTCTACGATGTATTCCAACTTCTACGATGTAATACAATTTCTACGTTGTATTCCAAGTTCAAAATTGTATTACATAGCTATAAATGGGCCCTTATTGTACAGACATGTTACACATGATTTAATGTATTTGCGTACTGCCGACCGCATACATGGAAACCAGTATGTTCTCTGCAAGTACTCCACCGTTTTTTCTAGTCCTGAATGACCCATCTTATCATGTGCTGAATGAATTACATGATATCTAATTCCACGAGGAACAACAAATCGTGGTCCATTTTCAGTTTGCTTGTATAGCTTGCCATCACTGCTGATGTAGTTCTTTTCAATTTCTGTGGTGTCTGGTTGGTTGATGAGTTCACCATCCAATATTTTCCGAATTCGTTTTAAATCACCATCTTGATCCTGTAGAGTAGAAATCCAATCGTTCTCTTCCATTCCCACACGATAAATTCTATGGGCCACTGGGTCACATCCATCAACTACACTGTTCGGGTGTCTACTGAGTGCGTCCGCATGTAACATCTGACTTCCTGGGCGGAACTGTAAGTCAAAATCGAATTCTTGTATTTTGAGGAACCATCTAGCTATTTTGGGAACTAACTCCTTCTTCATAGCTGATAACTTTAGTGAGTGGCAGTCTGTGTAAATAGTGAAATGCTTATTTAAGAGGTAATACTTGAATCTCTCCAAACTGTCCACTACAGCAATTGTCTCAAGTTCATAACTGTGAAATTTCGTTCCTGCTGGTGTTGTATTTCTACTATAAAATGCAACAGGTTGTCGGTTACCTTCAGAATCTTTTTGAATAAGCACCCCCCCCCCCCGATTCCGAAAGAACACGCATCCGTATGCAGTTCATGCTCAGCATCTGGATTGTATAGAGTGAGAACTGGTTGAGCGCATAACAATTCCTTCAGTCTGTTGAATGCTGCTTGCTGATCGTCTTCCCAGGTAAAGTTTGCATTTTTCTTTAAAAGTAAAGTAAGAGGTCGTGCAATTGAAGAAAAATTTCTGACAAACTTCCTGAAGTAGCCAGTCAATCCTAAAAATTGCCTGACCTCTCGGATATTTTGTGGAATTGGGAAGTTTCTAACACTTTCCGTTTTGCAGTCACCTGGACGCATTCCTTCTGCACTCAGTTTGTGTCCAAGATAGTTAACTTCTGTCCTCAGAAACTCACATTTCTCCAGGTTCAGGGTCATTCCAATCGACCTCAGCCTCTTTAGAAAATCGCACAGAATGGATAAATTTTCTTCAATGGTCGTTGTCGCTATTAGAATATCATCCATGAAGACCATGATATTCTTCTTGTTCATTCCCCGGACAACATG
>NW_026604825.1:0-7948 GCF_024763615.1 Phlebotomus papatasi
ATAAAAACCAAAAAAAAAATAATGATACTTTGATCAGATGCGAAAGAAAACTCATTTCATTGTTTTACAATCAATTTTATTTATAACTTAGTCGGTTGTAGTTTTTCATTACACAAAAAAATCTTGACTTCATTTTTTGTTTTCTTCACGAGAAATATATTCTTGTAGTCTCAACGTATGGCTCTCGGCATATAGGGCAATGTCTTGTTTTTGAAGCACATCCTTGACAAGCAGCAACGTGTCCACAAGGTAGGAAAGCGGTATCGTATTCATTGTTGTAGCATATTTTGCAGATTTTATGTGATTGCTGTACAATATCGTATTCTGCTTCTACATTATCACAATCCAAAATTTGATCGCCAAAGAATATCTCGAACAAATTATCAATTGTATTTTCATCATTAGTGTTAAAGAATTGTACCATCAATTCTTTTTTCTCCAAAATAGTCATGCTTTTTTCATTTTTCATTTTTCTTGAAATTTTTTCCACTACACCGCGACGTAAAATCTCATTGTTGTTTTCATGAATCAGTTCGATCATTTGGGCAATTGACTTTTTATGCAAAATGAGGTGCACCAAATCAGACTCTGATTTATCTTTTGCCAAAGCTTCGGCTAACTGTCTCAAGCTGTACGTACTCATGGCGATGTAGATTTCTTCTGATTGATTTTTTAAGATACACCATGTTAAATAATTGTGAAAAATGTTTGTAATGAACAATTTTCAATGAAAGAAAGAAAGGAGAGAGGGATTTTTGGGTTAAAAACGCTCTAAATTTATACTTTTAACTTTTTATTGCAAATGATATAGAAAATTATACATCACTACTAGAATTTTCAGATGAATATACATGATCTGAAGCAGGTTTCCTAGAATAATATAACGTTTGTTCCTCAAAATCAGATAAAAAATCTTCTGCAGGTACTTGATCTCCTTCTGAATCAGTCACATATTCTACAAGGTAAAGATTTTTCTCATGTTTTTCAAGGTATTTTTCTGTGAGCTTATCTTTTCTTTTACACATGAGTTGATCTTCAACTTCTTTGTTAGACTCCTCTACCTCACTCCTTTGAATTTTGTGTAACTTCTCAGGAGCTATGTCACGTTCCATTTTATTTAAAATTTCTTCTATCCAAGATGGCGGGTCATCGGAATGTGGTCTTTTTCGTGTAAATCTTTCCAAAATTTTCTCAGCGTCTTCTTTCGTAGGATTATGATTTATCAAAAACTGCAAAACAGTTTCGTCAAATATAATTTTTATGAATTTCTTTATTCAAAAATATGGAACTCACCATGTTATTGTGTATCCGAAATATGTATTCTCCGTGAATTAGGTTGGCCTATCTTTCGTAAAACAAACTTATTGGTTTGACTGTCGATTATAGAATAACAACAATTTTACACACTTGGTTGAAATATCCTGTTCAAGTTATGCATCACTTAAAAAATTATCCAATATTGCGAAATTTAAATATTATTTTTCACACGTGCAATGAAAAATGTCTCATAAAAGTTTCAAAATTGTACGATATTTTACTGGAAAAACACCATACGTGATAAAAAGATGAAATTTGAGATTTTCCTTCTTTGTATGCACTAGGACATGTTTCGAACAAGACTTGATGGCCCTAGTAAAATACACTTACACGATCGCAACTTTTCTTGGAAAAAATCCATTCCCAGTTGAAATATGATCCTCTGCACACGTGCAATTAGGAATTTTTAATAAAAATACTAAATTCCGGAATGATTTCCTGGAAAAGCATCATTTGCAACAAAAAAATGGTCGCATTTCATTTCGGACAAAACGCACATACACCAATTGTACTGGGCATGGGCACCCCCACCCCCTCCCATACCTCTATACCCCCCCCCCCCAAACCCCTTCTCAGAATCCGATGACGTCATATTTAACTTTTGCATTAAAATTTACACATTACACTCATTTTTTAACGTTATTTTCCCACTTGACTTGGATTTTTTACAAATTTTTATTGCGTTTGGTTCTTTTGCCACTAGCAAGTGCGAAAGCAACTGCGGGAGTAGTTATGATACCTTTATGAACCAATTCGGTATTTTGCGCAAATGATCGGCCTACTTTATGAAACAAAAATGAGATTTTACGTCGCGGTGTAGTGGAAAAAATTTCAAGAAAAATGAAAAATGGAAAATGCATGACTATTTTGGAGAAAAAACAATTGATGGTACAATTCTTTAACACTAATGATGAAAATACAACTGATAATTTGTTCGAGATATTCTTTGACGATCAAATTTTGGATTGTGATAATGTAGAAGCAGAATACGATATTGTACAGCAATCACATAAAATCTGCAAAATATGCTACAACAATGAATACGATACCGCTTTCCTACCTTGTGGACACGTTGCTGCTTGTCAAGGATGTGCTTCAAAAACAAGACATTGCTCTATATGCCGAGAGCCATACGTTGAGACTACAAGAATATATTTCTCGTGAAGAAAACAAAAAATGAAGTCAAGATTTTTTTTGTGTAATGAAAAACTACAACCGACTAAGTTATAAATAAAATTGATTGTAAAACAATGAAATGAGTTTTCTTTCGCATCTGATCAAAGTATCATTATTTTTTTTTTGTTTTTATGTTGCCATCAACATGAGGAATCATGTGAATTGTTTAAAAGTAGTTGCATGCAATCGAGTAGATTTTGTCAAAGAAGTTCGATACAATCATTTTTGATTGTGCTATAAAATGTAATTAAAATAATCCTGCTAATGCTGCAAAGAAAAAATCAGATTACGTTGAGAAAAAATGCCAGACGCCACTTTGAAGATTTTTTTTTCACGTGAAGAAAATATTCTGTAGCCGAATTTTACAATATCAAATATGAGAATAAGATTTTCAAATGTGAGAATCCTATTCTCAAACTCACACTACTCACATTGATTTGAGAACGTTTTGTTCGAAAAATCGCATGCAACTTGCACAATGAGATGCTCAGAGCAAAAGTAGACCGTTTTAATAGGGAATGGCATACAATGGAGACCACTCTTTCTCTGAGCGTCTCCAATGTGAGTTGAGTTTCAACTCAATGTGAGTAAAATTGTGTGAGTTTGAGCAAAAAAGTTTGAGTTTGATAATTAAGTAAACTCAACCTTTTCATCTTTCACAATTACTAAAAACAAATATGTTCAAAAACATCTAAAATGATACTATTTATTATTTTTTATGAATGTTGCAATATGATTGAGCATCTTATTGTGCGATTTGCGTGCGATTTTTCGAACAAAACATTCTCAAATCAATGTGAGTATTCTGAGTAGTGTGAGTTTGAGAATAGGATTCTCAAATTTGAAAATCTCATTCTCAAATTTGATATTGTAAAATTCGGCTACTGATGCAGAAAAAATGCAAGTTGATTAAAAATATGATATCTCTCTGCAGATTTTTTTTATGTTTGTAAAATTTTTCACTGCATTTTCATATTGATTTTTTTCATCATGCATCAATGAAACATGTTGTGTTTTTCTTGATGCACAGATGAAACATTGTCTAATGTTGAAATAATTGATTGTAAAACAATTTCTTTTCACAACAAGACAAAATTCTCACAAATAATTTTATTTCATTGACTTTAATCTTGCTCACATAGCAAATATGTTGAGATGAAAAGGGAATGTTGGTATAGATAAATATTGGCATAATGCATAACCCTGTGCAATTGAAGTTTCATTTTTTTCTTCATTCTTCTTATCTTAAGAGGATTCAGATTGCAAATATACAAGATTAAAACAATTTACATTTACGTTTTCTCATCTTTATATTTGACATCATTTGATTTTTATACACATGTTACATTTTAAGAAATATTTGATTTACTTGCTACAAAAGGAATTTCATGAAACAGGCGAAAATAATTGACTGGTGGATCAAAAGTATTGCTGTTTGAAAAATTAGAATTTTCCAATCTTTGCACACCTAAAGATTTACGAGCATTGCTGTATCTCTCAAAATATTCTTGTACATACCACTGTACAGAAGTATTGTAAATCAAAGTTGCATTTATAAATTCAGAAAGTAACATTAATTTGTCAAATTCTGAAATATTTAGGGATAGACGATCATTTCCATCATTTTGACTGAGAATAAGTAGTTCGGAATTTTCCACGGCATAGTAACTACTAATGTTCATGCAGTTTTCAAGTTGAATATTCAGCAGCTCAAGTTCCATATTAGCATCATCCTTTTCAGCATCCTCTCCCAACAATTTTTCTTAAAGTTTGCTTGCTGGCACAGAACGTTGTCCATGTATTTTGGGTGAATTCTACAGCATCAATTCCATCCCAGTAGTTTACGGCATATATATTAGCAACTGGTGAAAAATTCTCTGGAGTAAACCCGATCGTTGGTAAACATTGTGCATGTTTGATTTAGAAAGTAGGTGTATGCATTCAGTAGTTCAGGAGTTGTATTTTGTTGTCGATTTCTTGCATATTGTTCCTCATCCTTTCGAAGTTCCTCAGCAGGATCATGATTATATTTGTTGAAGTGCTGCTTTGCCTTTATTACATTTGGAACTTGATGTGATCTTTCTTTTGTCTCCATATTTTCAGATAAGTTATTTTGTGATTTATCACTTTTCACTAAGAAAATGCCTTCCACTCATCAATAAATCAGGGATACAAATGAGACTTTTTTTCCAATGTTCAAATTCCTATAAAATATTTTAGGATCTTTTGATCGTACTGACGAAATTTCCCGAGAAAATTATGCAAACGTATGCAAAATGTTTGTTTCATACACGATGAAACATGTTTGGACATGTCATGTTCATATCTCAGAATAAAGTCTAGAGGTAGGATGCGAGGGGCAAATAGAACATTTTTCTAAATAACAAGTGAAGTTACTTTTTTTTAAATTGTTTTTCAATATAATAAATAAAATTTTGTTAACATTTATTCAGGGGAGGATGAAGCTTTACGGTCAAGAACTAAAATTAATAGTATTCAGTGATGAAGTGCTAGTGAGTGCAAGGCTAAATTTCTTTTATCAGTGTAAGAACGCAAATGTTTGACTTTATTTTAGTGAGTATCGCTTGAATTTTATTTTTTATGCCTATTCTACTGAGAGTCATCTTAAAAAAATTGATCTTCTACTAAAGAAAGAGGATTTCATCTTCTATCTTGAGATATGTCCCACAGAAATAGACATAAATTTGATAATGAGTCATCAATGAAAAATGCATAAGTTAATTCAGCATCCCAGGTACCGAATTATAGAAGTGTATACAACATTTCATTCATAAAAATCAATTTTATATGAAAAGTCGGTTCCTATTTTATTTCACTCTGCTGCCATTTCTCCACATAATCAAATTCTTAGTTAAATATTGTACATATATTTAAAGATTTTTTCATTTTGTTAAATTATAATAAGAGAAAACACAAATCAATAATGCACTTTGAATAATTTTGTTCTGTAATGTTGTAAAAATTCTCTAATGTCAGAGAAAAAGAACATTGTAATACAAAGTTATGAGAAATCTAACACTTTTTCCATACTTTCCCACTTGCGATCAAGAGAGTTAAATGATTCACACACAAGACAAGAAATTTTGCCCTCATTGACATTTTTTTTCATTCATTTTTTAATTCTTTTATTTTATGCATGCTACAAGAGATCATATTTCGAATAATCCCGCAATTGTATAGAAATGCATTGCAACATCTTTGATCATCAGTTTGTTTATTTGAAAATTGGGGATCTGAAACTCAGATTCTTGAAATTTCATGGCAGTCACCATCTGCAATAAGCAGAAATTCAATACATTTCACGAAATTTATCACTTCTTATCTGAAATCACTGAACGAAAAAATATTTTTTTAGACAAATTGCACAAAGATCGTTTGATCATATCATCAAGAGATGTGAATAATGTGAGATACAATCATGTAAGTGGAAAAAGTATGATATTTTTCGGTAATTTATGTTACAATTTAAATAAAAAAGACAAATATTGCAAACAATATTGAAATACGCAAGCTCAAAAGTTGCATGTTTTTAAAAAAAGCTGTTTACATGCAAATCTCAACTCAATGACGTTTCAATATCTATTGATCAATATCCAATGAAAATGGTTTAAATTGCATGACGGCATCAACATCATGCTGTTCAATAACCAATGAAAATTATTGATAGTTCTTATCGCCAGAAAAAATTAGTGAATATTGCGAAATTCCACTCAATTTGACAATTATCTTGCACACTGCAAGACATTTTTTTCCATGTTGCTTCATTCATCTGAAGGAATCAAATTGTCGCGCAAAGACTCATATAAATAGTCTCTCCCATATGGTCTCGAGCGCGCGAAAAGGTCTCATATTGCATTTGCATCTTTCCACACTTGGACAGTGCATATAGGCCAGAGAGTATAGAGAATCCCGCTTACTGCATAGGAAAGACTTCTGACAAACCTTCTATCATGCCACAATGGCACAATGGATAAGGTGCTGGACTCGCAACCGAGAGGTCTGGTGATCAATTCCCATGGATGGCAGATCTTTTCTCATATAAATTATATAGGGAGAAAAAAATTACATGAGGAAGAGTCCACCAAAGTAATTTCCGTTAATTCAAATATTCAAAATGACTATCAAAAAGCGCAATCTCAAAAAGTGTAAAGTTCCAAAAAGTTCAAGATGGTCGCCTAAAACTTACAGCTAAGATCAATATGGCGTCTGAAACGGATCACATTTCAAACAGCAGTATTGTACTCCATAGCCAATGAAAACGCTTCTTTCAGCAGTATCGTGCTCCATAGCCAATGAAAATGCGTCCCTCAACAGTATCGTGCTCCACAGCCAATGAAATCGCTTCCCTCAACAGTATCGTGCTCCACAGCCAATGAAATCGCTTCCCACTCAACAGTATCGTACTCCACAGACAAGCCACGCCCACAAATCAGTATTGTGCTCCATATTCAGTTAAAATAGTTAACCAAAACGCAAAATAGTAGCCGGAAAGGGCGGGGGAGAGAGGAGGGCGGGGAGAGGAGGACGGGGAGAGGAGGGCGGGGAGCGGGGAAAACCGACCTGCAGGTAGCCCACCCACCAGAGTTATCGATGTGGCGTCACAAAACAGTCTCGTGCTCCACGGAAAGCCACGCCCACAAAACAGTACTCTGCTGTCCCCTTACTACTATTATAACATTAAAAAATTAAAATTGTCATATGAGAATGTCATATGGTTACAGAATTGCCCTATTGAAGACCGCCTTAGTGTTGTTGGTCAACCTCCAGAGAAGAACGATTGAAAATTTTCTTCTTGGCTTGCAATAGTAAAGAACAGTAATAATAAAGTAGAAATAAGTAAGTATTATAATAAGGAAGTATTGAAGTGTTTTTTATTCCCTAATAAATGTGATGATCATGGTTCAATAGCTTCTACAATAAAGACAGATTTGGTCAAAAGTTTAAAGTTTTGTGCACTTGTCTTCTTTATAATCTCAATTAAAAGCCAGTAGTAAGCTTTGGTGTATGCTTTAATTGACCTAGGGTAAGTGTGCCAAATTCCGGCCACCTTTTTTGTTCCTCGAATTTCCATGAATTTTTAGTTTTTACATACTCTAGAGATTATACAATGAAAAAGAATAACAAAAAATTATAGCTTCGACAAACGAGATGATGTGAAAAAGATATTGGAAGAATTCCTGAAGGGCAAGGAACTATGAGAATGAAGATGGCCGAAATAGGGCACCAAAGCTATGTCTAGATTTTTATTTATTTTAAAATGTATTAAGAATGATTTTAGAGTAAATAAAGACGGTAAACTCTTTACATGGTTCCAAGCAACACTCTTACAAAAAAAAGAATTAAAAAAAATCAATTTGTATTTAAAATATTACATTTCAAACTTGAAACTTTGACGCTTGCATGCAACTATGCTGAAATTTGGCACACTTACCCT
>NW_026604826.1:0-7722 GCF_024763615.1 Phlebotomus papatasi
ACCCTAACCCCCTAAAAAGTTCGTAAATATTTGTACTTTTTTAAAAATAGTTCGTAATGCTCAACGCACAATAACTTTTGTTTGTAAACATGTTTTCTATGAGAGAGAGTGAGACGACTAGATATACATTACATTCACTCTCATAGGCAATTTTGAAAACATGATTACAAACAAAAGTTATTGTGCGCTGGTCATAACATGATCACATAACGAGCATTATTTGTTTTTTTTTTAAACAATCTTGTTCGTTCAAAAACGCAAAAATGTTCGTAAAATTTTGTAATTTGTTTGTAGACTTTTATCAAACAAACAAAAAAATGCACAAAAAATATTTCTAAAAGAACCTTGAAAAGAACATAAAATGCCCACCATGTTGTCATGTTACTAGCAATGTTTGTGAAAAAAATACAAACTTTTTCGAACTTTTGAGTGAGTTGTAGGATATACGAGCATTTCGTAAGTCCCCAGTGAGAAATTTACGAAGTATTTTTTCTGTGTACGGCGAAATAGGGGAAAGGCTCATAATTTTGTCCAGTTTCTTATTTTGGACACTTTAAGGATAAAATTGGGCACTAAAAATAAATTGATTAAAATTATGGATTTTTCTTCCAATATTTGAAGAATAATGAATTTTATCTAAATATTTGTTCTTCTTGGATGATTTTAACACTGAATACGTTAAATTTTGAATATGATTTGAGTTAAAATTGCTTTGTTGAAAATTCAGTGTGAGCAATTGCTTACAAGAAATATGACAGAAATTCGCGTTTACTTCAGCCTTATTTAGCTGTGGTGAAGTACTAACAATGTTTCTTCGCTCTTTTTGAGTGATATTATTGAATATTCATTGAATATTATGTTGATTCACGTTAGTAGTGATTTGTACATTTGACCTGAAGTGAGATTTGCCTTGTGAATTAGATTTTTCGTGTGAAAAATTGGAAATTTTTTAAGACAATTAACAGTGAAGTGATACTCCTTATTTTGAACAGGTGTTTTTCTCACGAAATTTCGTGAAGTTTTAGCTTTTGTGACGACTAGGTTGGACAAATGCCTGGAGAAACAAAGGAGCATCATCTCTACGAAAGAAATGTAGCGAGAAATGCCATGAAAGGCTCCCGGAAAGGCCTGGGAATGAGCGAATCCGCACGTATTTGGAGTACCGAGGTTAACTCACTTTAATGAATGATATGGAAAGTTTCCGTACTTCTTGTGACATTCTACGTTTCCCATACATGAACAGGAAGAGGACTTGCTAAGATTGGTTCATCAAATGAAGAACAATTGGCATCCTGTTGAGGCGGATTAGCTGTCCAAATTTACAACCATGTTGTCCAAATTAATAACCATGTTGTCCAAAATAAGAGTCAAATTCACCTCTACATATCAATTCATTTTTAAACGTATTAAAACCAATTTCAGTAAAAATAATACGATAAATAGCTTGCTAACTTTCTAAACAACCCTTCTGAAATGAGAGTAACAAAAAAAGTCAATTAGTATCCAAAATATCGCACTTCAAACTTGGAACATCGATGCTTATAAGCAGACTGGTCAAAATTATGAGCCCTTACCCTATGGATTAAAGTAGGAGTATGGCCAGATGAAAGTTTTAAAATTCGCCATATATATGTAATTCTTATTAAAGCAGAATATCATAAGATAAAATAACTAAAGCTTTATTATGAATTGCAGAAGAAATTCTATATGAAAATAAATTTGCACGGAAGGAGAAGGATTACAAAGTTCTTTAGGAAGGTATAACATATTTTTAAAGAATAGTTCCTATGGGAAAATTATGAAATTTATTTACGGGGGAGTTTTGAAAATTTGTAATGACTTCTCAAAAAGACTCCTAAAAATAGGTAAGTAGTGACTTCTCATTCTTAATCTTTAAAAATATAAAATTAAATAAAGATAAAATAAAATGAAATTAAATTATGTGTAACCTTTGAAGATTAAAAAAAGACTTAGGTGCCCAATACCTTTTAGTTTTTTTTTTAACATCTTTTTTTTCAATTTAATAAAAAAGTTGACCATTACATAAACGCATTAAGAGCATCTAAATGGGTGTATAGTGTAGAAAGAATTATATACTATTTAGATACATTGCGCGCGCATTTTTCACCCCTTAACATCATCCCCTACCTATTGCTTTGCAGAGACCAACACTATGCTTAATTTTCGAGACTATAACGAAGAGTTTCTTCCGATTTTTCATTGTATGTGTGAATTGTGACATTATCAATTTTTTGTGCAATATTTCCCAAAGTGCCGCATGCTCAATTAGGGCAACCTGCATTGTTTGTCTTCCATCCGGACTCATTTGACGTTGGCAATGAAAGGTTCTCTTGTTCATTGAGTATCCAATTACTGTGGCTTTTTTCACGGAGTCCTGCACCTTGCCATTGCTGTTGAATGCAATTAGTGCAAATTTGGTCATTCTGCCTAAAACCAATTCTGCTTCAGCTCCCCTTTTTTAGCATTTTTGGATTCTCCTGAAACTGAGAGACTGTGCAAATCCCCTAATTAGATGGTACACACTTGAGAAATAAGTAGACCTCACGGAAATGTATTACAATTTAGATTCATTCATTTAGAACGGCTCTGAGTGATGACGAAAAGGTAAATTAGATGGTGTTGTGGTGAAAATTGGGTTGTGAAATATTATATTTGTACAGTCAGAAGTGGCAGGCACCCCAGGGTGAAAATTCGTTAGATTTTCTTTAGGGTGGTGGGTCTTTTTTTTAAGCACAGGGAGTGAATTACAAAAAAAATCTTTGCAGTCTAAAAAAAAGTGTAGATATCTTTGGGGATATTTCAAAACTCAATCAACGCTCTATGAGCTTTTCTGTGGCTTTTTGATCTCCTTTTTTTGTGACTTTTATTTCATGAAATTTATACAGTACCTTAAGTTTAATTAAGCGCAGTTTGTAGAAAATGGATTTAGCAAAGGTTTAAAAGAGATCTAACTATGTGGTAAAATATATGCTGTTTTTCGTCAGTTTAAAATGTTATTGAAATTTTAAATTTTTTTAAAATGATAAATAAAAAATAAAACATTCAAGATATTAAAAACGGCGGAAGGTTTTTGGAAAAAGCAAAGAAAAGGAAATCAAATTTTTCTAGAAACGTATATGACGCTTTTTAAATAATTTGCCTGCAGAAAAATCCAAGATTAATATAAGTTACGACGTTATTGACGTTACGAGGCTACAGCGCCTCTGAGGTCGGTTATACGAACTTAGATAATTTCTGACCATTTAAAGGTATTTCTTTTATTCCCATGAGAAATTCAGTTCGTTCTATAAAATCGGAACTGTAGTCACCTAAGTACCAAAAAAAACATAAAACGGTTATGCCTTAATTACGATAAGTACAAAGATAGTAAAATTTAAAAAGTATTTTTGTTAATTACTGGATCTAAGGAATAGAAAGAAATCATAAAAGTAAAAAAATAACAACTGTTAAAGATTTTGAGAACAAATCTTTAAATTCGAAATTTACCATCTAATAGTATTCGTACTGTATAGTCCGTCTAATCTATTAAAAAATTAGAAATAAATTGTGAAAAATCAAATTTCTTATAAATATGCGCTATACATTACCTATAAAGAAGATCGGGACAGAATTTGCTAGCAAATGAAATGTTTTATTGCGTAGTGGAAACTGAGGCAAAAAGTAATAAAACGGATATTTTTTTACAAGCTACTCGAGCGCTACAGAATTTTCTAATTAGTGCAGTTTTATAGGAAATTTACCATTCTTAAAGCTGTGAAAGTCATTTTCCTCTATTTTGTAAGGGAATACATTTATCGAGCCGTTTTCTAAAACGTAATTTTGTGACCATTCTCAAGAATGCTGGGGCAAATAGTAACAGGCATGTTGTAAAATTATCACATTTTGATTCTCTTTACTAGGAGCTCCCGTAAATTTCAAAAATACCTAGATGACCTATTTTCATAGGAAATTTATTCCTCTACACTTCTGTAGAACAGCAATTTCTCTATCTGAACGACAAAAGCGCTTTTCAAGTTATTTTCCAAAGGCTATTTTTGGCAAGAAAATTCTATTGAACCATTTTGAAAATGGCGAAAATGGCGAATTGGGCGAGTTGGATTTGACGAAATCTGCCGAAGTGTTGCCGAGCAAATATGTCACTTAAGTGCAGAATATAAACAAAACAAAACTGAAAGAAGTGTTTTGTGTTCCTTTTAAATTAAATATCTCAGATTTAGTGAAACACGCCAGAATTTTTATCGTTCAGAGTATACATTGGGCTATTCATATTATTTAATTATTTTCCGATGTTCATCATCATCCGCCGTTTCTTTTCCCCATGAGACATCAGAAATTATTTCGGTTTTTGTTACTTTTTGCCCCATAACTTTTATTACTTTTTACCCCAAATGGTCATTTTTAATGAAAGGATTTCTGGAGAAAAGAATTTTTAGAAAATAATAAAACGGTTAGCGGTTTCGTATTCAAAGAATCCAAATCATTTAGGAAATATTCATCATTACATAAAATTTGAAAAATAAGTAGGTAAAAATTGATATCTGCTTTAAGAAAATATTTCAAAAATAAGACTAAAACTTTAAATATTTTTTATTTTCTAAATTCTTTGTTGCAATTCTGAGAAACCTACGACATTAAAGAAGGTCTATGAAGGCTATCTATAGAAAAAAATTTAAGCCACTAGGGGAGACCGGGGAGTTTGGGACACTTTTTCATGTTTTGACTTTGAGACACTATTCCAAAAAACCACGATAGTGTATTACAATTTTATGCGGTCTATAGGATATCTATGGGTATTGACTTTATAAAAAGTACTCGATAGAACTTGGAAAACAACTGAGTTTTCTTGGAGAAGATAAAACATTTAACTTGACGCTTTGTCCCAAACCTCCCCGATATGGGGCAGTATGGGACACAAAAGGGGATGTATGGGACGCGTTTTTTCTCGCATAATTTGTATTACTTCAACACGTTAATTAATTTTAAATACCAGATTAACAATATTTCTGATTGAAATAAAAATGCTTCATCTTTCATTTACACTTAGAAAATAATATCAATTTTATTTGTACAGTAGAGTCATTTATTGTCAATTAATTTTATTTAAAGTATTTTCTTCTTATTTTCCATCTACCTTTCTTTTCTTTTTTTTATTCTAAATATTGCAATCATGATCATCAAATTCCTCAGGCGAGTAGATTTTCTTGCAACTCTTAGTTTTGAACTCATTGATGGATTCCTGTTTGATTTTACGACAACTGCATTGTACCTGTTTTCTCATTATTTCTCTGAATTATCTCTCGCCTTGCCTTTTCTGGAGAACTTGTTCGAGAAATTTTCGAAAAAATAGTTTTTAACTAGATTGGGCAAAGATCGAATATCCTCTGAGAAGCAATTATTGATTCCCAAGACAATGATGGTTTAATTGTCCCTGTAGTTAGAGTAATCCGCTCCAGTAGTAAAGTTTGTACAAGACGGAGATTTCCAGTAGAAACTGGGTATTACTCTTCATTTCGACAATAAACAATTGCATACCACCTACAATCTTGTCGAAAATCAACGTCCCATTCATCCCCTTTCAGGTGTCCCAAACATCCCCACGTGTAGTTTTGGTATTTAAAACCTTTATGTATAAAACAAGAGCGTGTATAATCTCTGAAATTTTTATAAAAACATGTTCCCAGATTACACTGCCACCTAAAGAGATAAAAAAGTTTTTATTATATATCGCTGATATAAAATACAAAGAGAAAAACTGAGACGTCAAAATATACGATTTTTATCAATTTTTAAAAAAAATGTTCATAGAATTAAAACAATAAAACTGAGGATATCCATTCTTTTAGTCAAGATACATCTTAATATTGCCTACGATACAGTAACGGTTAAATCTTATATATTTCAAAAATTAATTGAAAAAATCCCCTTGTCCCACACTACCCCTGTCCCAAACCTCCCTGGTCTCCCCTATATTTTTTATTTTGGAAAAAGATATTGAATTTTCAAATTTGTAACTTTTTGTCTCAGTCTTCTCTATAATTTGAAAAAAAACTATCAGACTGATAAATATTTCAGTGAATAGGAAGGGTTGTGTTTAACTTCCTATATTATTGATTTGGAGATTGGGAAAGTAATTCGCTAGACATACCTACGACTTAAGCCGAGGGACGACTTAGTGGAAAATTATGGAAATGAAGTTTAACCATTATGTCGAATATAATTGCGCTGAGCCGTCTCTCGGCTAATCCTCAAGTCTGTTAAGGCCCTAACGCTGAGATGGTGATGGACCCAGAAAATTTTATTTATTTTTTTAATTCTATTGAATGACAATTAAAGCAATGTGTTAAATAATGTGCTGAGTTATAATAGTTTGTCTCCAATAAAATTTTAACTATCTATTTAACTATACAGTAGAGCCTCGCTATAGGCCATATTTGATTCTAGATTTGACACTTGGGTCGCACTATAGTCCATGTCATTTTTTTAAAATTATCAACGACTTTTAGTATTGAAATTGCTCGACGATAACTGTGGAACTTGTTCTCGCTCTCTTCATTATGGATCACAATTATCACAACTACTTAATAAAGTTTGCCAAAAATATTAAAATAATTATGACAGCATTGCATGTCGCGTACTAAAAATCATAACCTAATTTAAAATCAGTGTTTTGAAATCAACAGTCGATAAATTGTGGACTATAGAGCGATGGCCTATAGCGGGGTTCTACTGTATTTTTGTGGAACTTTACATGAACGTAACAGCATCGTACTGTTTGTATGCTGTTCATTTTGTATTATCATTATTTTATCTGAAATGAGGAGAGGAACATTATGCAAGAGTCTTCCTTTTTGACTTCATGGGGTATTTTGTAATTTAATCAAAATTTCATTATTTGTGCATGGCAAGAGAGAAAGGGTCCCTTTAGAGACAGTGGAGGAGTAGCAGTGTCATTAATGAGTAAAAAGTCTTTATATTGGTGAAAGTCGAGAGGAAAAAGATCAATCAGGACCATTAGTCGGCTATTTCCTTTCGCCAATTCAACATTAGAGGAGCATTTTTGTGTTTGGGCAAATACCCCTAACAACCAAGTGCAAATAGAGGCTTCCGAACCATTATCAATGCTTCTTTGACACCGCATAGAATGCTATCATTTTGGCTTTTCAAGAAAATGCCCTACCCCAGCCCCTTTAACTTTTCCCAAGAAGAAAACTGATGCTTCTAATCTGGGAAGCTCTTTATACTTTGCTTACTTTATGAGTCGCTTCCGTTGTGTTGGCTGGCTTTTGAGCAAGAAAACCCCTTTTGCCGAAAAGTGATCATCCACCCACCAAGATTTTGCCCACTGGATTTTCATGATTAAGCTATTTGCTAATACATATGTTTCCCCTGGGACTTTAATTTAAATTAAAGTCCTTATCACTTTTTCTACGGCACGCGGGAAATAGGATTCTGAAGAATTTCCGTGCTTGTAGGAAGTAGTCTCTTGGGGAATATAGCACCGGGATATGTCGATAATTATGATTAATGATATTGTAGGGGGTGCTAAGAAAATGCATAGATTGATTGAGCATCAATCCTCCAATGACATCCTCCTCCTTTCCCAATCCAGCAGTTTCATCTAATTGCAACAAATTCCTCACTGACCATTAGCAGAAAATACATGTGCTTTTAAGACACTTCCCTATACATTTCGATTATGTC